>NC_036849.1:28868550-28920798 GCF_002910315.2 Salvelinus sp. IW2-2015
GACATAGTCTTGGTCTATTGTTCTTGTCTACGTAACATAGTCTTGTCTATGTAGTCTTGTCTACGTGACATAGTCTTGTCTATGTAGTCTTGTCTACGTAACATAGTCTTTGTCTATGTAGTTCTTGTCTATGTGGTCTTGTCTATGTGGTCTTGCTCTACGTAACATAGTCTTGTCTATGTGGTCTTGTCTATGTGGTCTTGTCTACGTAACATAGTCTTGTCTATGTAGTCTTGTCTATGTAGTCTTGTCTATGTAGTCTTGTCTATGTAGTCGTGTCTATGTAGTCGTGTCTATGTAGTCGTGTCTACGTAGTCGTGTCTATGTAGTCTTGTCTATGTAACATAGTCTTGTCGATGTAGTCTTGTCTATGTGGTCTTTGTCTATGTAGTCTTGTCTATGTAGTCTTGTCTATGTAGTCTTATCTACGTAATAGTCTTGTCTATGTAGTCTTGTCTATGTAGTCGTGTCTACGTAGTCTTGTCTATGTGGTCTTGTCTACGTAGTCTTGTCTATGTAGTCGTGTCTAAGTAACATAGTCTTATCTATGTAGTCTTGTCTATGTAGTCTTGTCTATGTAGTCTTGTCTATGTAGTCTTGTCTATGTAGTCTTGTCTATGTAGTCTTGTCTACGTAGTCTTGTCTATGTAGTCTTGTCTATGTAGTCTTGTCTATGTAACGTGGTCTTGTCTATGTGGTGTTTGTCTATGTGGTGTTTGTGTCTTTATGTGGTGTTGTCTATGTGGTGTTGTCTATGTGGTGTTGTCTTGTCTATGGGGTCTTGTCTATGTGGTCTTGTCTATGTGGTCTTGTGTACGTAACATAGTCTTGTCTATGTAGTCTTGTCTATTTGGTCTTGTCTATGTAGTATTGTCTACGTAGTCTTGTCTATGTAACGTAGTCTTGTCCATGTAATCTTGTCTATGGGGTCTTGTCTATGTAGTCTTGTCTACGTAGTCTTGTCTATGTAACGTAGTCATGTCTACGTAGTCTTGTATATGTAGTCGTGTCTACGTAACATAGTCTTGTCTATGTAGTCTTGTCTATGTAGTCTTGTCTACGTAGTCTTGTCTACGTAGTCTTGTCTATGGGGTCTTGTCTATGGGGTCTTGTCTATGGGGTCTTGTCTATGGGGTCTTGTCTACGTAACATAGTCTTGTCTATGTAGTCTTGTCTATGTAGTTTTGTCTATGTAGTTTTGTCTATGTAACGTAGTCTTGTCCATGTAATCTTGTCTACGTAGTCTTGTCTATGTAACGTAGTCTTGTYCATGTAATCTTRTCTATTTGGTCTTGTCTATGTAGTCTTGTCTATAAAATCTATGTCTTGGCAGGTTCCACTGACTTTGGAAATGTGCCATTTGTTGTCCCTGGGATCCACCCTTTCTTTTACATGGCTCTGATGCACTGACCCTACGCTATAAACTTCAGGCGAAGTTTCTAATGAGACACTACACCATTGCAATTACATGTCTTAACTATGCAGGAGGCTGGTTCAACATGTGTTCTTCCATTTCAGATTCAATGACTTTCTCTTTCTCAGAAAACATGACATTAGCTAAACGTTTTTAACAAGGGTCAGTCATAACATAGCTTTCCAAAGGTGTGACCGTGTGAGTGATCATACTAATATAACTTGTAAAAAGAAGGGGTGCTTTGGGACACGMWCTCTCCTAGTAAGACAATAATATATCCATCCTGTTTGGAGACAACAATATTCAGTAGTCATATGAGAGGTTATCTAATAGGTTATTTATTCAAACGCATCAAAGTGGAAAAATACTAAAACCTAAAACAACTACTACAGTGAATCTCAAAGTCTCAGCATATAATAGACAATATGAGCTTCAAAATTATGAAGCAGCTGTACTCTGTCTTTGTGATCACCTCACATCTCGTATGTTTCACCGTGACAATAGTATCAAATTAGTGAAAAAGATTGTGATTTGGCTTCAAATAACCTAAATGTAGTACTGTAGTAGTCACTAGTAGTGAATTGTTATGTATTACTGTAACATGTAGTTGTGCTATTGTCAAGTGCACATTGAAAAAGTGACAAAGTTGCTTAGCAACAAACTAGTAGAAGCAACAATACATAACATCCAAATAGTGTGTTCATATGATATTACAAAATTGCAAGTACGAAAATAAAATTCTAGATATCACTGGAAATTACAGATTTAGAGTTTAACGAGGTTAGCATTCTCCTGGGCACTAGCTCTAGTCATAGTCATGCCAAGTTAACTAATAGTCATAGTCATGCCAAGTTAACTAATAGTCATGCCAAGTTAACTAATAGTCATGCCAAGTTAACTAATAGTCGTAGTCATGCCAAGTTAACTAATAGTCATAGTCATGCCAAGTTAACTAATAGTCGTAGTCATGCCAAGTTAACTAATAGTATAGTCATGCCAAGTTAACTAATAGTCATGCCAAGTTAACTAATAGTCATAGTCTGCCAAGTTAACTAATAGTCATAGTCATGCCAAGTTAACTAATAGTATAGTCATGCAAGTTAACTAATAGTCATGCCAAGTTAACTAATAGTCGTAGTCATGCCAAGTTAACTAATAGTCATGCCAAGTTAACTAATAGTCGTAGTCATGCCAAGTTAACTAATAGTCATAGTCATGCCACGTTAACTAATAGTCATAGTCATGCCAAGTTAACTAATAGATCCAAGTTAACTAATATCATGCCAAGTTAACTATAGTATAGTCATGCCAAGTTAACTAATAGTCATAGTCATGCCAAGTTAACTAATAGTCATAGTCATGCCAAGTTAACTAATAGTCATAGTCATGCCAAGTTAACTAATAGTCATGCCAAGTTAACTAATAGTCATGCCAAGTTAACTAAAGTCGTAGTCATGCCAAGTTAACTAATAGTCATGCCAAGTTAACTAATAGTCATAGTCATGCCAAGTTAACTAATAGTCGTAGTCATGCCAAGTTAACTAATAGTCATGCCAAGTTAACTAATAGTCATAGTCATGCCCATTAACTAATAGTCGTAGTCATGCCAAGTTAACTAATAGTCATTGCCAAGTTAACTAATAGTCGTAGTCATGCCAAGTTAACTAATAGTTGTCATGCCAAGTTAACTAATAGTCGTAGTCATGCCAAGTTAACAATAGTCGTAGTCATGCCAAGTTAACTAATAGTCGTAGTCATGCCAAGTTAACTAATAGTCATGCCAAGTTAACTAATAGTTGTAGTCATGCCAAGTTAACTAATAGTCATGCCAAGTTAACTAATAGTCATAGTCATGCCAAGTTAACTAATAGTCGTAGTCATGCCAAGTTAACAAATAGTCGTAGTCATGCCAAGTTAACTAATAGTTCATGCCAAGTTAACTAATAGTCGTAGTCATGCCAAGTTAACTAGTAGTCATGCCAAGTTAACTAATAGTCATAGTCATGCAAGTTAACAATAGTCATAGTCATGCCAAGTTAACTAATAGTCATGCCAAGTTAACTAATAGTTGTAGTCATGCCAAGTTAACTAATAGTCGTAGTCATGTCAAGTTAACTAATAGTCGTCATGCCAAGTTAACTAGTAGTCATGCCAAGTTAACTAATAGTCATAGTCATGCCAAGTTAACTAATAGTCGTAGTCATGCCAAGTTAACTAGTAGTCATGCCAAGTTAACTAATAGTCATAGTCATGCCAAGTTAACTAATAGTCATAGTCATGCCAAGTTAACTAATAGTCATGCCAAGTTAACTAATAGTTGTAGTCATGCCACGTTAACTAATAGTCGTAGTCATGCCAAGTTAACTAATAGTCGTAGTCATGCCAAGTTAACTAATAGTCATGCCAAGTTAACTAATAGTCGTAGTCATGCCAAGTTAACTAATAGTCATGCCAAGTTAACTAATAGTCGTAGTCATGCCAAGTTAACTAATAGTCATGCCAAGTTAACTAATAGTCGTAGTCATGCCAAGTTAACTAATAGTCGTAGTCATGCCAAGTTAACTAATAGTCATAGTCATGCCAAGTTAACTAATAGTCATGCCAAGTTAGCTAATAGTCATAGTCATGCCAAGTTAACTAATAGTCGTAGTCATGCCAAGTTAACTAATTAGTCATGCCAAGTTAACTAATAGTCATAGTCATGCCAAGTTAACTAATAGTCGTAGTCATGCCAAGTTAACTAATAGTCTGTCATGCCAAGTTAACTAATAGTCAATGCCAAGTTAACTAAATAGTCATGCCAAGTTAACTAATAGTCATAGTCATGCCAAGTTAACTAATAGTCATGCCAAGTTAACTAATAGTCATCCAAGTTAACTAATAGTCATAGTCATGCCAAGTTAACTAATAGTCAGTTAGTCATGCCAAGTTAACAAATGGCGTAGTCATGCCAAGTTAACTAATAGTCATGCCAAGTTAACAAATGGTTATAGTCATGCCAAGTTAACAATGGTTATAGTCATGCCAAGTTAACAAATGGTCATAGTCATGCCAAGTTAACTAATAGTCGTAGTCATGCCAAGTTAACTAATAGTCATGCCAAGTTAACAAGTTATAGTCATGCCAAGTTAACTAATAGTCATAGTCATGCCAAGTTAACTAATGGTCGTAGTCATGCCAAGTTAACTAATAGTCGTAGTCATAGATGTCGCAATGTCAAACAACTGTCTCAGAGATAACGATCATGTCTAAACAACATTGTATTTCAAAATTTGACATTCCCAAAACATCGTGCTATCTCAAATGGTTTTTCAACCCCAAGCAACAGTTTATCAATGTTAATTAATCTGATGCATAATGTTTGAGCAATCATAGTGCAACTGAAAATTCTCAAAGGATGTTTACAGAAAAATACTGCACCCAATTTATGTAGTGTTTCAGAGCCAGGAGGATAAATACCTCAGTCTACCTTTGGTCCGTCTGAGTCATTGATAATATTGTACACCATCCTAAGCCCTTACCGTCTAGCTAACCACAAGTATTTACAAATTAACTTGACCCGGTGGCTCAGTGGAAATGATGAGAAACCCTTACAACCTTTTTCTTGAATACACATGGAAAGAGTACATATTAGGAAGTATTCAGACCCTTCCCCTTTTCCACATTTTGTTATGTTACAGCCTTATTCTAAAATTGATTAAATTAACAGTTCCTCATCAATCTACACACAATACCCCATAATGACAAAGCGAAAACAGGTTATTAACTTTTTTCTTCAACTAAAAAATAAAAAAACAAGAAATACCTTATTTACATAAGTATTCAGACCCTTTGCTATGAGACTCGAATTGAGCTCAGGTGCATCCTGTTTCCATTGATGATCCTTAGATGTGTCTAGAACTTCATTGGACTCCACCTGTGGTAAATTCAATTGATTGGACATGATTTGGAAAGCACACACCTGCCTATATTAGGTCCCACAGTTGACAAGGCATTTCAGAGCAAAAACCAAGCCATGAGGTCGAAGGAATTGTCCGTAGAGCTCCAAGACAGGATTGTGTCGAGGCACAGATCTAGGGAAGGGTAACGAAAAATGTCTGCAGCATTGAAGGTCCCCAAGAACACAGTGGCCTCCATCATTCTTAAATGGAAGAAGTTAGGAACCACCAAGACTTCCTAGAGCTGGCCACCCAGCCAAACAATCGGGGGAGARGGGCCTTGATCAGGCAGGTGACCAAGAACCCRATGGTCACCCTGACAGAGCTCCAGAGTTCCTCTGTGGAGATGGGAGAACATTCCAGAAGGACAACCATCTCTGCAGCACTCCACCAATCAGGCCTTTATGGTAGAGTGGCCAGACGCCACTCCTCAGTAAAAGGCACATGACAGCCCACTTGGAATTTGCCAATAGGCACTAAAGTACTATCAGAACATGAGAAACAAGAATCTCTGGTCTGATGAAACCAAGATTCAACTCTTTGGCCTGAATGCCAGCATCACTCTGGAAGAAACCTTGCACCATCCCTACTGTGAAGCATGGTGGTGGGTGTTTTTCAGCCGCAGGTACTGGKAGACTTGTCAGGATCGAGGGAAAAACCTGCTCCAGTGTGCTCAGGACCTCAGAATGGGGTGAAGGTTCACCTTGCAACAGGACAATGATCCCAAGCACACAGTCAAGACAACACAGGAGTGGCTCCAGGATAAGTCTTTGAATGTCCTTGAGTGACCCAGCCAGAGCCCGAACTTGAACCCGATTGAACATCTCTGGAGAAACCTGAAAATAACTGTGCAGTGACGCTCCCCATCCAACCTGACAGAGCTTGAGAGGATCTGCAGAGAAGAATGGGAGAAACTCCCCAAATAGAGGCTGTAATCGCTGTCAAAGGTGCTTCAACAAAGTAYTGAGTAAAGAGTCTGAATACTTATGTGAATGTGATATTTCATATTTTTTTTATTATTAAATTTGCAACATTTTCTACAAACCAGCTTTTGCTTTGTCCAAATGGGGTATTGTGTGTAGATTGAGAGAAAAAAACAACATTTAATCCATTTTAGAATAAGGCTGTAATGTAACTAAATGTGGAAAAAGTCAAGGCGTCTGAATACTTTCCAAATGCACTGTACTGTACATGAATAGGTCCATTTAAGAGGCTGGGTCAAGAAGGCAATGTTCACCTCACAATAAATAATCCATATCTCAGTCTTTTGTCTTGAAAACAGAAACAATAATATGTTTTCTCTCTGCGTGGCYGCTATCCCTGTTAATGGAGTTACAGTGGTGTCCTGTTTCATATTCATGAGGGCATACTGTTGCAAAATGTAGCAAAAGTTTTGCCCTGAAAAACGAAAACTCGTGTTTCTTATTGGACAAGTTCAGGTAGTCGATCCCTGTTTCAGTCAGTGTTGTGCCGTTTGGTGCATAATGAAATCGAACATGTTGTGYTCTATCTGCAGCATGTGGCTGTGTTAGGGTAGTATGGTCCTTCCCCATTGGCCAGGCGTTAGGAGTAGATGGACCAGTAGATGATGTTGAACAGGACGTAGGAACCAGGGAAGACCATCCGTGAGTACTTGTCTATGGCGTGGGTGTCTATCCAAATGTTCACATAGCCTGGCCTCTTTACCTGGCCCGTGAGCTGGGGATCCCCCAGAACCACCTGGGCAAACATCCTCTCCTGCCTGCCTCCGTTCTCTGGCATTCCATAGTTCCCTGCGGTGCCATAGTTCCCTATATTGTTGACRTCCATGGTGGTGTAGCCAGTGATCTGGGGGTCGCACATGGCGTCGTCAGGRTTTCCGATGCCACATGTACACGGCAACTGTAGATAGCGGGGAGTAAAAAAGAAAAAGGTTGAATTAAAGGACAATACTTTGAAACTGCAAAAACTTAAGTGGCTTTAAATCTACTGATGTCTAATGTATTTAGTAATTTTCGAGCTTAGGGCTTCTCAACAAGGTTGTTCGTGGCAGGAAAAGTTTTCAGGGGCTGTGTGAGTTACAATAGGCCATCAGACTGTTAAACAGCCATCACTAACATTGAGTGGCTGCTGCCAACATACTGACTCAACTCTAGCCACTTTAATAATGGAARAATTGATGTAATAAATGTATCACTAGCCACTTTAAACAATGCCACTTTATATAATGTTTACATACCCTACATTACTCATCTCATATGTATATACTGYACTCTATACCATCTACTGCATCTTGCCTATGCCGTTCGGCCATCATTCATTCATATATTTTTATGTACATATTCTTATTCATTCCTTTACACTTGTGTGTATAAGGTAGTTGTTGTGAAATTGTTAGGTTAGATTACTTGTTAGATATTACTGCATGGTCGGAACTAGAAGCAGAAGCATTTCGCTACACTCGCATTAACATCTGCTAACCATGTGTATGTGACAAATAACATTTGATTTGATTTCCTCCTGAGGCATCTTATGCAGTTTCAGTTCCACATGCCACAACATTTGGCATATAGAGAAATATACAGCATGCAACGTTGTTCTCCAGATGTAGTTCTAAAAATAAAAGTATACAGAAAAGCAGAAAAACATTTTATGCAAATGAAATGAAACAAACTGTACCCTCTCTCTTAGTTTCCTCTCTTTCCTTTCCTGCACGGTAGAGAGGTAGTTGACCGCTGCATACTCTATGACCGAGAGGAAGACAAACACGAAACTGACCCACAGGTAGATGTCCACCGCTTTGATGTAGGACACTCTGGGCATGGAGGCGTTGACTCCAGTGATGATGGTGGACATGGTGAGCACTGTGGTGATACCTGGACATAGTAAAAAAGACATTAGGGACAGTTACCCAGACACAGATCTCCATTGAAATAGCTTTTTAGTCCAGGTCTTGGCTTGATCTTTTACAGTTGATGTCAATCTTTATTTGGGGCACTGTCGAGACCAAGCAAACTTCCCAATCACTGTTGGAAAGACAGCAAGACTGTACTATATCTCAAATAAAACATGGAAATATCAATTTAGCCTAGAGCCAATAAAATGTCCTGGTCCTTCTGGCAAAGGCCTTTCCTACCCAAAGGGACCCTAGCGGGGACGGCCCGGCGGTCAATCCAGAAGGAGACCCAGGACAGCATGACCATGAGGGTGGCTGGGAAGTAGGTCTGGAGCAGGAAGAAGAAGACGTGACGTCGCAGGGTGAAGTGGATGTACAGACGGTTGTACCAGCCTGAGAAGAAAAAGAAACACAGCTGATATTCTACGCAGATCCAGTCCTATAATGTGTCTTTGTAATATCTACGTAATATCTACTCAATCTGTGACTTCAGGGTTACCTGTACTGCTATAGAAGGCCAGCTTTGTAGTGGTGTGAAACTTCTGGATGAGGAACTGGGATAAAGATATCCTCTCGTCTGTGTTCAGTGACTCGTTGCCTTTCTTCCAGTACAGCATGAGATCATCGTCCGTGTAAGCATCTGACGAGAGAATGTTCAAAAACCCCAATGAATACCTCATATAAATATGATTGCTTATCTTTGATCATGTGATAAAAACATAATCAAATGTCATCAGAGATGTGTAGGTAAATAGTAAAGTTGAGAGGTGCACTCACAGCTCTCTATTTCCAGCGAGCAGGTCTGTGTGTCTAGAGGGAAGCGACTCAGGTCCATGTTGCACATGGCCGTGACCGTGACTCTGTGAGAACAAAAGTGACATCAGAGCCTGACTTATGCCTGACCAGAATTTAATATGGATACAAAGTGATGATTATAATTGTGAATTGCTTTGATTAAAACAATCAAAGCAATTCACAATTATAATCATCACTTTGTATCCATATTAAATTCTGGTTGCCTTTATGCTGAGCTGTAGCTGAAATGGATCAATATGACTATTATAAGTTTACTTGAATAGGGTATGAAACAAAAAAATGGCAGGTGAAGAAGTTTTTATCTCAATATCAAATAATTTCTGGGCAACAATTAAGTACCATATTTTAAAGTTTTTTTGTAATAATGGTAAAAAATTATGGAAATAGCTTTTGAGCAAAAAACTATTTCTTAAGGAATACTTTTGCTAGGTCTCAGCGGAGCGGGAAAGGGCACCAAAGCAGTGCATTAACCCCAGTTAGGATTGTGGTGCGGGGATCAATCCACCAGAGTGGAGGGGCCTAATGGGAGTGATATGTAAACTGAAAACTAGCTTTTATTGGGAGAGAAGTTAGGAACTCTCATTGTTATTGGTCTATTMATTTATGCCGCCTGATGATTTATCACCAAGCAAGCCAAAACTCCACCCATGCAAAACCTGCTGATTAGAATGTCCTATGTAGAAATAACACTGATTACATTTTCATATTTTGACAGTGTTAGTTTCATCAGCTGGTGTACAAATATGGTACAAAACACAGGAAAACTGAATTTTGAATCTACCGGGCCTAAAATAATTTAACAAAAAATTGTTGTTGGGGATTGAGACTGCTTTTCCAATGTCAACTCCATGTAGGTGATCTAGGTCTAATGGCTAGGAGTCTACAGAATGTTATATCCGATGTCACTGAAGGTTACATGAGGTCTCTATTTGGTGGCTGTCTTGTTTACAATTGGACTGGTGTTGATTAAATCTGTTCAATGAAGAACACTGGCAAGGGAAGGGAAAATGTTTGTCATACAGTCCTGATTACAACAGTGTTGTCCACCTGTCTCATGAAATGGCTGTCACTAAAAGGTCCTAACTTTGTCAGATAAATTATGTCATGCACCACCAGATCTATATTTATATCATCCATTCAATGAACTCATTGTCCAATTTAACAACCAAGGAGGGTTGCACACACAGGATCTGACATGTATAATTACTAAGTAGCATGTCCAATAGCTTTGTTTTGCTGTCCAACAAATAGGCCTCCTTCATATGCCTCAATAATGTCACGGTCGTTGGTTGAATTAATGGACCAAAGCGCAGCGTGCATAGAGTTCCACATGTTTATTGGATGAAACTCACAGAAAACAATAAAGTGCAAAATGAAATGTGAAACTAATGTAGTGCTCGCAGGCAACAAGACATAGACAAGATCCCACAAAAACACAGTGGGAAAAGGCTGCCTAAATATGATCCCCAATCAGAGACAACAATAGACAGCTGCCTCTGATTGGGAACCATACCAGGCCAACATAGAAATGAAAAAACTAGACTACCCACCCTAGTCACACCCTGACCTAACCAAAATAGAGAATAAAAAGGATCTCTGAGGTCAGGGTGTGACAGTACCCCCCCCTCCAAAGGTGCGGACTCCGGCCGCAAAACCTGACTCTATAGGGGAGGGTCCGGGTGGGCATCTAGCCTCGGTTGCGGCTCCGGTGCGGGACGTAGACCCCGCTCCGCTCGTGGATACGCCCTCTTTGGTGGCGACTCTGGTGCGGGGATCGTCGCCGGAAGCTCCGGACCGTGGATCGTCGCTGGAGGAACCGGACTGTGGTTCGTCGCCGGAAGCTCCGGACCGTGGATCGTTGCCGGAGGAACCGGACCGTGGATCGTTGCCAGAGGAACCGGACCTTGGATCGTTGCCGGAGGAACCGGACCGTGGATCGTTGCCGGAGGAACCGGACCGTGGATCGTTGCCGGAGGAACCGGGCGACCGTGGATCGTTGCCGGAGGAACCGGATCGTGGATCGTTGCCGGAGGAACCGGGACCGTGGATCGTTGCCGGGAAGGAACCGGACCGTGGATCGTTTCCGGAGGAACCGGGACCGTGGATCGTTGCCGGAGGAACCGGACCGTGGATCGTTGCCGGAGGAACCGGACCGTGGGATCGTAGCCGGAGGCTCCGGACCGTGGATCGTCGCCGGGAACTCCGCACGTAGATCGTCGCCGGGGACTCCGGACCGTGGATCGTCACTGGAGGCTCCGGGCCATGATCATCACTGGAGGCTCCGGGCCATGGATCATCACAGGAGGCTCCGGGCCATGGATCCTCACTGGAGGCTCTGAACTGTGAACCGCACTGGAGGTTCTGGACTGCGAACCCTCGCTGGAAGCTCTGGACTGCGAACCCTCGCTGGAGGCTCTGGACTGGGAACCCTCGCTGGAAGCTCTGGACTGGGACCCTCGCTGGGAGGCTCTGGACTGGGAACCCTCGCTGGAGGCTCCGGACTGGGAACCCTCGCTGGAAGGCTCCGGACTGAACCACTCGCTGGAGGCTCCGGACTGGGAACCCTCGCTGGAGGCTCCGGACTGGGAACCCTCGCTGGAGGCTCCGGACTGGGAACCCTCACTGGAGGCTCTGGACTGCAGACCATCGCTGGAGGACTGGTGTGTGGAGCCGGCACAGGACGTACTGGGCTGGGGAGACGCACAGGAGGCCTGGAGCGTGGAGCCGGCACAGGAAGTACCGGGCTGGGGAGATGCACAGGAGGCCTGGTGCGTGGAGCCGGCACAGGATGTACTGGGCTGTGGAGGCGCACTGGAGGTCTGGAGCGTAGAGCTGGCACAACATGTCTTGGACAGATGATAACCTTCGCACGGCAAGTGCGAGGAGCTGGCACAGGACGCACTGGGCTGTGGAGGCGCACTGGAGACACGGGTCGTAAAACCGGCACACATTGTACCGGAACGGTGACACACACCTCAGGGCGAGTCCGTGGAGACGACACAGGACGTACCGGACTGGGAAGGCGCACTAGAGGCCAGATGCGTGAAACTGGTGCAAATGACACCGGACTGGTGTCACGCTCCTCAGCACGCCAGCTCTGCAGCGCTCTCAACGCCAACACCTCTCTCCGGAATCTTTCGTCGAGTTCCTCACTTGACTCCCAGACTGGCTCTGGTTCACCCCTCGGCTCCGCTGATCACTCAGTGTGCCCCCTCCCCCCCACTTTTTTCCCCCGGGCTATCTTTTGGGCTTGCGCCCTGTCTGCGAACCCTGGCGTCGTCGTTGTTCCTCCTTCGCTGCTTCCGCCTGTTTCCATGGCAGGCTTTGTCTCCTGCCATTATTTCCTGTCAAGTCCAGGATGTCCTCCACTCCTGGCTTTCCTCCCAGGCCCAGGATCCCTTCTCCTCCTGGGCACGCTCCTTGGTCCGTTGGTGGTGGGATCTTCTGTCACGATTGTTGGTTGAATTAATGGACCAGGGCACAGCGTGCATAGAGTTCCACATGTTTATTGGATGAAACTCACAGAAAACAATAAAGCGCAAAACGAAACGTGAAACTAATGTAGTGCTTGCAGGCAATTAGACGTAGACAAGATCCCACAAAAACCCAGTGGGAAAAGGCTGCCTAAATATGATCCCCAATCAGAGACAAGATAGACAGCTGCCTCTGATTGGGAGCCATACCAGGCCAACATAGAAATGAAAAAAACTAGACTAACCACCCTAGTCACACCCTGACCTAACCAAAATAGAGAATAAAAAGGATCTCTAAGGTCAGGGCGTGACAGATAAGTCAACTTGAAAAGGATTTCAGCACTAAATCCAACACCCTTAAGGGTTAGTTATCAAACCAAGGTGGTGTTCAGCTAGCACAAAAACGTTCCGAAACGGGGTGCTATCGGAACCTGTCCAAAAGAAACGCTTGTTTCCGTGTTCCGTTGCAAAACCTTTTGCTATGGTGTGCCCTGATGCAGGATTTACCAAACTCAGTCCTGGGGCTACCCTGGGTGCACGTTTTTTTTTTTTTTCCCAGCCTAGCACTACACAACTGATTCAAATGATCAAAGCTTGAGTTGGTTATTTGATTCAGCTGTGTAGTGCTGGGGTGGGGCGATGAAACAACTGAGCCCCATTCATTTTCAATGAAGGGAAGGGAAGTGGGTGGGGGACTGTTGGGCAACACAAGCATAGATGCTTCAGCTTTATAGCCCCTGTAATCTGTCTGGGTTTCCCCTTCTGTCTGTGGTAACACTGCAGCTCCACTGTACGCGTTGCGTTGCGTCAATGTGACATTCTACCTGCTACACAGAGCCGTTTTCTSACCACCAAATATGGTAGTGAGAGGAAGACCAGTCGTGGGCAGTGGGAGAGGATGGAAGTAGGTAAAACTGGCCCAACATTTAGCACATTTTCTCATCAATGAAACATCTGATCTCAATAAATGTTTCTGTTTCCAGAACCAGAATCTGTTAGGAATCCAGTGCACAAAGTTTTATACACTTGACGCTTTGCCAAAGTAAAAAGAAAAAGGCATTGTTTAGAATGAGTGCAATGCCAAATTGAGTTTGTGCACACACACACTTCAGAGAGGTGTTCCATAACGGAAATATACACATTTTTATAAACTTTTATTTGTTTAGGGTAGTCCAATTGAGACCAGGGTTTCATTCCCAATGGTGCTCTGAGTACAAACATTTTCTCACAACAGGAAGAATAATTTACATTACAATTAAAACAAGATTAATACAAATAACCATAAGGCACAACCTCAACACAACCATTAACAAATAAACCACTACAATAAATCAAAGCAACTAAACTACCCTAGCAGCACCAGGGAATCAATTTGAAAGGAATTTTGTAGGTTATTCCAACACTGGAGGGTACTAAAACTAAAAGAGCATTTACCTAAATTGGTCAAGACCAGAGGGACCTCAAGAGATAAATCCTGCGAGTGGGTTTGGTTGCTCATTCTTTTATACGTTAGCAACGAAGTTAGGTAAGTTGTAAGCTTGTGTAGTAGGGCTTTGTAAACAAAAAGCGAGTAATGAATTGATCTATGGGACTTTAATGGGGATCAGCCAACGTTTTGATACAGAATTCAGTGGTGAGTATTAAACCTGTCACCAGTGATAAAACATATGGCGCTACAGTATGGTAGACAGCATCCAATGGTTTACGAGTAGTGGCTGCTGCAATCTGGTAAATGATGTCATCATAATCAAGAACTGGCAGGAAAGTTGACTGCACAATCTGCTTTCTGCTACTTAGGGAAAAACAAGATATATTTCAAAAAAATAAGCCCACTTTAAATCTTAAATAGATCAACAGTATGTTTTTTAAACATGAAGTCTTTGTCAATCYAAATGCCCAGATATTTGTTGGCAGGAACCCGATCAATGGGAGAACCATCCAATGAATATGTCACGCCCTGATCTGTTTCACCTGTCCCTGTGATTATCTCCACCCGCTCCAGGTGTCGCTTATTTTCCCCAGTGTATTTATCCCTGTGTTACCTGTCTCTCTGTGCTAGTTTGTCTTGTATGTTTAGTCAAGTCAACCAGCGTGTTTTTCCCCGTACTCCTTTTCTATTCTCTTTTGCTAGTCTTCTTGGTTTTGACCACTGCCTGACTCTGGACTACTTTCCCGCCTGCCTGATCACCCTGCCTGCCCTGACCTTGAATCTGCCTGCCTTTCGGTACCTATTGGACTCTGAACTGATTTTGACCTTTTGCCTGTACACGACCATTCTTGCCTACCCCTTTTTGGATTAATAAACATTGTAAGACTCCAACCATCTGCCTCCTGTGTCTGCATCTGGGTCTCGCCTTGTGCCTTGATAGAATACATATGTAGTCCATCTGAAACATTGCAAGAACTACARAAAAACATGTATTTAGTTTTGCCTGCATTAAGTCCAAGTTTTAAACCAACCAGGGCTTTCTGTAAAGTAACAAGGTCAGATTGCATCTCTAACATAGCCTGGTCAGCAGTTGGGTCAATGGCAAATATAACAGTGCCGTCTGCATTCAGATGAATATTACACATTTTAACAGATAGACCAATATTATTTATATCAATGGTAAAGAGAACAGGTCCCAGTACTGACCACTGCGGTACACTTTTTGTGATATCCAGGAAACTAGACTTAACGCTATCAAAGATCACACATTTAGTCCTGTCTGACAGATACTTTYCAAACCACTTGCAAGCCTGATCCAGGCCTATTTCAGTCAACCTCTGAATAAGAATGTGATGGTCATTGGTATCGAAGGCCTTGGAAGGTCTATAAATAAGGCAGCACAATGATTTTTATGATCCAAGTTTAACACATCATCCAAAGCAAGTGTATCTGCTGAAACCGTGCTATGTCCAGGTCAAAAAACGGATTTGTGCACATTAAGAACAGAGGGAATAGTTTAAAAATGTTCTTAGGGGAAAGTTATTCAGAGATTCTAAAACTTTGGAAAGGCAAGAATTTGGAAATTGGACCGTAGTTATCTAAGTCAGAAGGATCTCCACCTTTGTGTAAGGTGAGGACATGTGCCGCTTTCCAGATCTTAGGGATAACGCCAGAAACAATAGTCAAGTAAATAATACATGTCAGTGGTTCTACAATTAGTGGTGCAGAGAGAGCTCCATTAAGAACACATGCTACAACATACCAATAGGATCTCGCTAGCTCATGCTTGGSTTTTCCTACCTCCTTGCTTGTTCTGCACACAATGCGTTATTTGCACCTACTGTAAACGACACAGATTAACTTTCTTCGCGAAGTTGTAAATATCAGAGCATGTTGTTATTTCTCATTATTTCAWTTCACAAGAAAGAATGAACATGYGAGAATTKAACCTCTGCTATTCTTAAGCTTGGATGCCGCCTTTGGACGTGATGCAATGCGTGCGCAACACGGGCAGTACAGCAGCTTTCATTGATTTCAAAGGAAGTATTTCCTCAATGGCTGATGGCTCCTGGCAATGCTGGACGCCCGGTGGCTATAGTGTAGCAGGGCCGTAACACAGTGGAGCTACCTCAGACTGTAAAGCACGTTGCCGTCAGGGTACACCCTCAGCATGACGTTGTCCGTGGTGGTGTCATGGATGAAGGACCTCTTGGAGTGGACGAAGAACATGTCAGGAACCCAGATCTTCTTGGCCAGCCTGCTGTCAAAGGTCATGCTCTGGTTATTGGTACTGGTGAAGGACAGGCGCTCGTCCTTCCAGTAGTGCCTCAGGTACAGGGTCATGGTGAAGTCCTGAAACAACACAGCAGGTTGGTGGGGGTGGTGGGAGTGGGGGTAGGAGTGGTGGTGGTGGTGGGGTTGTTGGTGGTGGGAGTGGTGATGGTGATGGTGGGGGTGGTGGTGGTGTTGGTGGGAGTGGTGGTGGCTGTGGTGGTGGTGGTGGTGGTGGTGGTGGTGGTGGTGGTGGTGGTGGTGGTGGTGGTGGTGGTGGTGGTGGTGGCTGTGTTGGTGGTGTTGGTGGTGGTGGTGGTTGTGTTGGTAGGCTGTCTCTTATACACATCTAGATGTGTATAAGAGACAGGTAGTGGGTGGTGGTGGTGTTGGTGGTGTTGGCGGTGGTGTTGGTGGTGGTGGTGGTGGTGGGGGTGGTGGGGGCGGGGGTAGTGGTGGTGGTGGTGGTAGTGGTGGTGGTGTTGGTGGTGGTGGTGGTGGTGTTGGTGGTAGTGGTGGTGGTGGTGTTGGTGGTGGTGGTGGGAGTGGTGGGAGCGGTGGTAGTGCTGTAGAACAATCACGCCTATTGATGAATATGCTATTTGGATGCAACATATGTGTTTGGAGGATTCTACATGTGAGGTACAGTATCTGAGTTGAGTATGCTTCATCTTTTGTCATTACATAATATTAATAAACGGCTTCTCTGGTTGAAAGCATTTTTCTAGATGGTGGAATACTTTTTCTAAAGTTTGGGGAAAAGATTTAGCCTGGTCAAGCAGACTAACGGCTGTGCTCACGTTTCTGTTTTACAAACAGAATGTGAGCTATTGTGCGATCAGTCTCGTTCCACCAGGTTAGGAAGGATTACCCTTCACTGTGTAAAGAGACTGAAATCCCACTCACCATATCCACTTCAGAGATTGTGTCCAGACTTTCAACCTGAACATCTACCCCAACTGGAATAGGGGGTCCTGTAATTAAATAAAATTGCATTAATATAAATTTCAATGAGAGATTAGATTTCCAGAATTAATTGACAATCCTGGACCTCTGTTCAAAAACCTTTTTAAAACATKTTGTGTTTTACAAGTGCAGTACCATTTATCCTTCATTTCCTTCACGCATTGCTATAATGGATACTTTAATTTAATTAAATGCATTTTATTTAACCTTTATTTAACTAGGCAAGTCAGTTAAGAACKAATTATTATTTAATGATGGCAAAAAAGGCAAAAGGCCTCCTGCAGGGATWAAAAAAAAAAAAAGTATAAATATAGGACAAAACACACATCACGACAAGACAGACAACACAACACTACATAAAGAGAGACCTAAGACAACAACATAGCAAGTCAGCAACACACGACAACACAGCATGGTAGCAACACATCATGGTAGCAGCACAAAACATGGTACAAACATTATTGGGCACAGACAACAGCACAAAGGACAAGAAGGTAGAGACAACGATACATCATGCAAAGCAGCAACAACTRTCATTAAGAGTGCCCATGATTGAGTGAATGAAGAGATTGAGATTTAACTGTTCAGTTTGAGTGTTTGTTGCAGCTCGTTCCAGTCGCTAGCTGCAGCGAAATGAAAAGACGAGCGACCCAGAGATGTGTGTGCTTTGGGGACCTATAACAGAATGTGACTGGCAGAACGGATGTTGTACGTGGAGGATGAGGGCTGCAGTAGATATCTCAGATAGGTGGAAGTGAGGCCTAAGAGGCTTTATAAATGAGCATCAACMRGTGGGTCTTGCGACAGGTATACAGAGATGACCAGTTTACAGAGGAGTATAGAGTGCAGTGATGCAGTGATGGTGGGGGTGGAATGCTCTACTTTCTGGCTACCCGGATAAAGCACTAAATAAACTTCAGTTAGTGCTAAACACGGCTGCTAGAATCTTGACTAGAACCAAGAAATTTGATCATATTACTCCAGTGCTAGCCTCTCTACACTGGCTTCCTGTTAAGGTAAGGACTGATTYCAAGGTTTTACTGCTAACCTACAAAGCATTACATGGGCTTGCTCCTACCCATCTTTCCGATTTGGTCCTACACGTACGCTACGGTTACAAGACGCGGGCCTCCTAACTGTCCCTRKAATTTCTCAGCCAACAGCTGGAGGCAGGGCTTTCTCCTATAGATCTCCATTTTTATGGAACGGTCTGCCTACCCATGTSAGAGACGCAGACTCGGTCTCAACCTTTAAGTCTTTATTGAAGACTCATCTCTTCAGTAGGTCCTATGATTGAGTGTAGTCTGGCCCAGGAGTGTGAAGTTGAAAGGAAAGCACTGGAGCAACGAACCACCCTTGCTGTCTCTGCCTATCCGGTTCCCCTCTCTCGACTGGGATTCTCTGCCTCTAAACCTATTACAGGGGCTGAGTCACTGGCTTACTGGTGCTCTTCCATGCCATCCCTAGGAGGGGTGCGTCACTTGAGTAGGTTGAGTCACTTACGTATCTTCCTGTCTGGGTTGGCGCACCCCCTTGGGTTGTGCCGTGGCGGAGATCTTTGTGGGCTATCCTCGGCCTTGTCTCAGGATGGTAAGTTGGTGGTTGAAGMTWTCCCTCTAGTGTTGTGGGGGCTGTGCTTTGGCAAAGTGGGTGGGGTTATATTCTGCCTGTTTGGCCTTGTCCGSGGTATCGTCAGCCTCCAGTATTTATGCTGCAGTAGTTTATGTGTCGGGGGGCTAGGGTCAGTCTGTTATATCTGGAGTATTTCTCCTGTCTTATCCGGTGTCCTGTGTGAATTTAAGTATGCTCTCTCTAATTCTCTTTCTTTCTTTCTTTCTTTCTTCTTCTTTCTTTCTTTCTTTCTTCTTTCTTTCTTTCTTTCTTTCTTTCTTTCTTTCTTTCTTCTTTCTTTCTTTCTTTTCTTTCTGGAAGAACCTGAGCCCTAGGACCATGCCTCAGGAATACCTGGCATGATGACTCCTTGCTGTCCCCAGTCCACCTAGCTGTGCTGCTGCTCCAGTTTTAACTGTTCTGCCTGCGGCTATGGAACCCTGACCAATTCACCGGATGTGCTACCTGTCCCAGACCTGCTGTTTTCAACTCTCTAGAAACCGCAGGGGCGGTAGAGATACTCTGAATGATCGGCTATGAAAAGCCAACTGACATTTACTCCTGAGGTGCTGAACCATCAAACAGGCAAAGCGTCAAAACAGGACTAAGGTCAAATCATACTACACATACATCTATGGACTGCTTGGACCATGTTAGTTTGTTGGTGATGTGGACGCCAAGGAACTTGAAACTGCATTGTTGGTTAAGGGCTTGTAAGTAAGCATTTCACTGTAAGGTCTACACCTGTTGTATTCAGCGCATGTGACAAATAACATTTWATTTTATTTGGTGACAGGCAGTGGCTGAGACAGCAGATTTTCTGACGTAATACACTGCGCTCTTTGAGAGATGTAGTTAGCAAACCAGGCCAAAGACCCCTTAGAGACACCAATACTCCTTAGCCGGCCCACAAGAATGKAATGGTCTACCGTATCAAAAGCTTTGGCCAAGTGCTTCAATAATCATTGATTCTAGCACAAAGAACATCACGTATTGTGACTATACTATGTGTAATACAATATACAGTACTTTCATTCAGTCAGTGTAAGCCTAATGCAAAAAATACACTACAATAAATTCAGTGCTGCATTGTCAGCCAATGGATTTGCTTGTGCCATGATGGGCTGGATTCTATTTTTTWAAACTGTTTTAACCTTCACTCTCCATCATCCGCCTTAGTACAGGAACACAATTAGGTCACAATGGATCACAGTTGTTGCAGCCGCAAACATCTGGATGCCTTTCCAATCTCTCTTTTTTAGATCTACTTTCTCAATAGGAGAGGGGTCATTCATAGTGTGATGTTTTTTAGACTCAGATTGCACTTACAGCTGTTTATGTTTATGTATTCATAAMAAAAGACATATTTGGCCCTTGTTCTGGTTCATGAATATCACATGCMTTCTAAAGTAACGCACATGTTGCTTGATCCATGGGCTTGCGTGGGTGCTCTGAAACACATTTTGTCATTTGGCCTCGAACATCATTGTATCTCTATGTTTGAACTAAGAAGGTCATCCTAAAGGTATTATGGATTCCCAACATGTAAAYAACTCAAAAAGTAAATTTAACCTTAACATGAGACCACTGGGCACACATGAGTTGAATCAACGTTGTTTCAATGTAATTTGTCAACGTATTGTGACGTGGAATCAACATGAAAAATACATTGGATTGCGGAAAAGTAATCAACCARTACTGATTTCATCTAATTTCAATCAGCATTGTAAACATTGAAATTAGGGTAGAACTTGTACTTAAATACATTGACTTAACCTGACTTACAGGTTGTTACATCAATCTAATTTCAACATAATCATCATGTAGAAACATAAAAAAACATATTTTTTATCCTGTATTTAATATACTGTATATTTMAATTATTTTGAATCTCATATTTGATTAGACATATTGTATGTTATTTAACCTTGTTTCAATGTTGATAGTAAAATGGTATGTTATGCCATCAACCTAAATAAAGATATATTGAAATAAAATGTCAAACCACAGTCCAACGCTTCCTGCCTGAACAATGACAATTCAATATCCAGTTAGACTACAAAGTAATTATTAATGTTGTTGGATTCACATCTCCATATCAACCAAAAATCTAAGCTAAAGAATAGCACTAAATCAAATGAAACTTTATATGCACTTCAAATAAAGTTTGATTTGATTTAGTCCTTTTCTTCAAYTTMGGTTTTTGGTTGAGATGGAGACATGAATCCAACATATTAATAACTTATATATTAAATGTGAAATCAGCCAACCATCCTTCACATACAAGACAATATCCTAAGGTACACATTTTCTATTCATATTATGAATTCATCCTATTTATAGGGCTAATGGTAACTAGGATCCAATCAACCATGGATGAATGATAATATACCTGACTACACGTTGAAATGATGGTGTCCTCTGTTGGGCAAATCGGATTTCAATGTAGCCTACATAAACCCAACCTCACTCCAAATTTACTTTCACATACAGCTTGTGAAGTAAGAAAAGTTAGAAGAGTTACTTTCAACTATTCAATGTGATTTACGCGAATGAGTATGGAAGCTGATGTGTCTAGTGTGTTGACGTGATAGCTTGGCAGAAATGTTCACAGCTCGCTTCCAAAGCTAAGCAAGGTACATAGAGGTAGGTATCTGGAATGTGATTTGTTCTCACTGAAGTGCATTACCCCTCTTATACCAGTAGGAGTCACTGTTCAGGCAGTAATTTTGGCTTCATATTTTATTTCAAAAGGGGGATACCTAGTCAGTTGTACAACTGAATGCATTCAACTGAAATGTGTCTTCCGCATTTAACCCAACCCCTCTGAATCAGAGAGGTGCGCGGGGCTACCTTAATCGACATCCACGTCTTCGGCGCCGAGGGAACAGTGGGTTAACTGCCTTTTCTGGGGGCAGAAAAACTGATTTTTACCTTGTCAGCTCGGGGATGCGATCCAGCAACCTTTCGATATACCTCTTTATTTAGGTTGATGGCATTACGTTGAAACAATTACATTGATTCAAACATATTATTTTATTATCAACATTGAAACAAGGTGAAATAAACTATGTCTAATCAAATATAAAATGTTACATACGTTCAACCCCGCAATATACATAGAGTATACCTCCCCATGAAAAACCCAGCAGCGTTGCAGTTCTTGACACAAACCGGTGCATCTGGCAACTACTACCATACCCTGTTTGAAGGCACTTACATTTTTTTGTCTCGCCCATTCACCCTCTGAATGGCACACATACACAATCCATGTCGCAACTGTCTCAAGGCTTAAAAATTATTCTTTAACTGTCTCCTCCCTTTCATCTACACTGATTTAAGTGGATTTAACAATTGACGTCAATAAGGGATCATAGCTTTCACCTGGATTCAACTGGTCAGTCTATGTCATGGAAAGAGCATGTTTTGTATACTCAGTGTATATTGAATATAGGATGAAAAGATTTTGAACGTTTCCATGTGGAATTTCAACAAATGCGTAGATCCAATTACTATGTTGAAATTACAGAAGATTTATGTAAATCAATGTATATCCTCAGTGGGATATGTCCTGTAATCCCACAACAGCAAATCCCCTGTACGATGACCATGAAACCACAAACACTCTGTCCCACAAACATCCGTGTTAAAAGAGAGAGTACAGATATAGGATCTTAATTTGAGACAGTTTGCTACAGCAGGAAAATAGTCCTGCAGCAACAGGAAATKTGAAATATTATGTGGATTATAATGAATGGACATTTTTTTTAGGGGTTCATGAAAATTCTCAGCAACAAAAGAGTGATCAAATTAAGATCCTACATCTGTACTAGCATGACAATATACATCTTTCCATGTTGTTGGTGTCATTAGGGCTTCTAGAGGGCTGAGCTGATAAGACCATTGGATAGATTGTCTGACCCTGTTTAAAGGAAAAAAGGAGTTTGTGTTGGTGCTCTAAGCAACATCAAAACAGCAAACACAACTAAAGGGAGTCAGTAAACCATTTGTGCATTACCATCAAAGTAATTATTGTTGATGCAGGGTAGGTACAAAGCTTAAGTGGAGCATGTTTTTCACATACTAAACCTGATGATTTTACTAGGTAGAAATATACACATTATATGACTCCTGTAAAGTCTTACCTCCAAATGCTGGTCGCATGGTAAAGTCATGGTCATCTATTCTTAAGAGCTGCTCAGATTTTGTCATGGGAGATTTTGTCATGTCTGGACCTCGTTTTAGGATTGGGCTGTAGTGAGGAAAAGAGGTTGTCTTTTTAGAGTTAGGCTATAAGTTGAGGATCTCTTTTTTCAATGTTGTACACTGTCAAGTATGATAGCATTTTACAATATCAGGTTTGCTGTATTTACAATATCAAATGTATTGATAAAACCTTTCCTGTCATGCTTCAAGTTGGCAAACCACTTTTKCTGATCAGTGTTTTGTACAATGACATTGAACTCTAACCTTGCGGTCTTGCTGTGAGCTCCTCCATCATCCATTCTTGATGTTTCTCTCCTGGATCTGTTGATGAAAAATATTTGAACACATCAATCAACAATTAGTAAACTATACATATCTATATACACATCAATTACACAATACATAGCTATATACAGTACACATTATTACACTATACATCAAAAGAAAAGATAAAACACGAAAAGAAAAACACAATCATATGAAACAAACACATTCTTCAGTAAAATGGCCCTCTAACGTTGTTAATTGTTTTTGGGAAAGGAATAGTGACATTCACCTGGGCATAATGAAAAGATCACAAAATGATTTCAAACAGCTTCTGGTCAAAATGGCAAGATGAAGTCCAGTATAGGTGATAGATATTCAATAAATGACACAGGAGTGGCACAGTTGGTAGCGCATGGCACTTTCAACGCCAGAGTTGAGGGTTTGAAACCCACAGGGGACCAGTATGAATTAAAATGCATGCACTCACTACTGTAAATCGCTCTGCATAAGAGCGTCGACGTAAGTATATAGTAACCTTGTAATGATAACCTTTAATCAAACTGAGACCGTTGTGAGGCTGAACTACAAAGCAAGTTTTGTGCAGTTTAGCAACAACAACAAATAAATAATTCAAAGAAGCAACAACCAGTGTAAGACACAGTAGAAATTGTTGTTATCATTATATTATATATTAACAATATATTATATTGTTGTTATCATTATCATGTTTTTTATAAAGCTAAGCAGAAATTTGTCTTTTACTCTCAACTTGACTCAAGGAGCCAAATCAGGCTGAATCGTTGCCATTTTCATCCCCAAAACACAAGGGCATGAGGGCATTCAGAAAAACACTATTTCAAGAGAACGTCTCGTCAACGCTCAAAGGGATCCTACTTCTGAACGCTTGTCGCTCTGATAGCGTTATCCAGGTCACGGCAGAAACATAAAAAAATAATTAAAAAAATAGATTTTCCCCTAAAAACCCTCAACTGGATTAATGGGAGGCCTACGGGCGAGTGCATGCTGTGACAGTGCCCCACAGGCGTGCATGGTGAGAGGAGAACAGCAGACAGCGATATTATCTACCGTGACAATCAGACAGAGAGCAAGAGAGTGCGCTGCTGGGCGCTAACCGGTGTGGGCTGATGGGTATAGGTTGATATTCCTCTCTGTCCTCCCCAGCAGCTGGTTGATAATCCGCTTGGCACAAATGTATCTCCAATCCCCTCCAAGGGCCAGAGTCTAGAAAAGTCTCTCTGTGTGTGTGCGTATGCATGTGTGTGTGTATGTGTGTGTGATGTGTGTGTATGTGTGTGTATGTGTGTGTGTGTGTGTGTGTGTGTGTGTGTGTGTGTCGTATGTGTGTGTGTGTGTGTGTGTGTGTGTGTGTGTGTGTGTGTGTGTGTGTGTGTGTGTGTGTGTGTGTGTGTGTGTGTGTGTGTGTGTGTGTGTGTCTGTGTGTGTGTGTGTGTGTGTGTGTGTGGGGTGTGTGGTGTGTGTGTGGTGTGTGTGTGTGTGTGTGTGTGTGTGTGTGTGTCTGCAGAACACTGCCTTGGGGCTTCCTATAGCTCTGCTGTTGGTATACAGTTGCCTGCCTTTTCTGGCCTGACAGAGTCAACACCAGGGTCATTAATCAACTCCTGTTAAGTGCACATAACAAGGAAGAGCTCAGTTGAAAGTGCATCGCAGTTCACTGGTGCCAATTTAAACTCAGTTATTTTTTTCATTGCTCTGTCCGGATATCGGTTTGCTCCAGTTCCGTGATTGGATTCACAGCAGTCCAGTCATAACAAAACGTTGCATTTCTCAGAAGCTGATTGTACAATTGACTGTTGTTGTTATTTTCATGCCATTCAAGAGGACAGAGAATGCTTTTCATATGAACTTTAGAGAAACAGCTTTGGGGTGAGAGGTCGGGTTTAGTATACCATCAGTGTCTGTTAAGCTAAGCTAAGACTGTCTGATACTGCTTTGATGTACTGTGTTCTTTTGTTGTTTTTTGAAGAGAGAAAATTAACACATGTTCAAGTCCGTCGCCATATATGTTTATGGTGCCTGTTTCAAGTTATGTGTTGCTAACATTTTGGTTTCACTCACAGCAATATACTGTGTTCCTATGTTACAAAATGTGTGGCATCTGTTCACGACCATAACATTTCCAATCTACATGAGAGAAAAAGTGGTTATCTACAACAATATCTGTGTAACTTTGAAATAAAGGACTTTTMATTTTCCTTGAAAATATAATTGTGATTGAATATCTTAACACAATATTTTATTTTTATTACATTTTTTWGTTAAATGAAAACCCACCTCAGTCTTCTCAAAACCTAATCCATTGGATAGAGGTGTATTTTTCAGCAACACAATGCAACAAATGTTTATGCCAAAGACACCAGAATGGCTTTCCAAGAGGTGTTGAGTGTTCAAGTCTCAGTCCAGACTTAAATTTGCTTGAAAATCAGAGACAAGGTTTATTTATATTGGTGTCCGTTAATGACTCCCAACCAAATTCAATGAGCCTAAGCAATTTTGACAAAAATGATGGATATACATGTATGTTGCCCTAAGAGTTGTGCAAAGTTGGTAGAATCTTATTTGAAATTATTCACAGCAATAATGGCTGCCAAAGGTGCTTCCACCAMATATTAACTCAGGTTTGAAGACGTATGCAATCATTCAAGACCTCTTTGTTTTTTATTTTTAATACATTTTTAAAATGTTCTATAATTTTTCTTTCACTWTGAACATCTGGAGTAGGTTGTGTAGATTGGTAGAGGAACATCCGATTTTAATTCCTTTTTAGAATACATTTTAAGACTGTGCAAGGGGTGTGTAGACTTTCACTATCGACTGTAAAAATAGCTCAAAGAGCCATGATCACATCAGAGTGAAATTGTGTCTAAAGGAGACATGGTTTGTGGGATTAGGAAATTAAAGGGCCTTTGGAATGCACTAAGTGGATATAAATCACTCAAAGCTGATAGTGAGTCCAAAGGCACCCTGCAGTTTGGATGGGAAAAATCATTATCATCTTCACTAGAGATTAACAGGTGCACAGTTCTGTTTTTAGCATTGTACTGTAGGACTCGAGAGCTCTTACATTTTAGGAATATTTCATATTTTGCAGGTTATTATTGTTGTGTATAATAACGTGCATTTTAATGTGTAGGCCTATATGAATGTGTAGTTTGATGTATTTATTGTATGTGTAATGTGGTGCTATAGAGGGCTCATCTGAAAAAGAGACCTTGGTCTCAGCATTGACTCCCTRTCAAAATAAAGTTKWTCTAAAATAATATTTAAATGTTTTATGAATCTGTAGGCAATATGGCCAGACAACATGTTATGGTATTTGCGGTTAATTATATCTGGGCTAGAAAATGTACTGTCCTAAGGCTATAACATTGCAACAACATCATCGCTCTTAAGTATCGTACTCTTTTTTTCAATTTTTGCCTAAAATGACATACCCAAATCTAACTGCCTGTAGCTCAGGGCCTGAAGCAAGGATATGCATATTATWAATACCATTTGAGAGGAAACACTTTGAAGTGTGTGGAAATGTTAAATGAATGTAGGAGAATATAACACATAAGATCTGGTAAAAGATAACACAAAGAAAAAAAACATGATTTTTTTTGTATTTTCATCTTTGAAATGCAAGAGAAAGGCCATAATATATTATTATAGTTTAGGCGCAATTTAGATTTTGGCCACTAGATGGAAACAGTGTGTGTGCAAAGTTTCAGATTGATCCAGTGAAGCATGGCAATACTGGACAATCAATATTTTGTACCAAGTCTGCCCAAATGTGTCGAATTGGTCAATTTATACATGTTCAAGTACATAACTATAGAGAACATACAAAAATGATATGGTAATACAACATTTAAGTTTACACATTCCAGGAATGTCATACATGATGGATCATTAGCTTATACACTAACTATCACACATCTAGATGGCCGGGCRGGSTGGGTKTGGAGCCAGAGACAGCAGGGGTTCAAACTGGAGAACCCAGTTCCTACATTTKAATATAAAGACAGATTTTATCAAACAAAACTATGCTACATTTTATCTCTGGGACCCTCAGGATGACGWATCAGAACAAGATTACTGAATGTAAGTACATTATTTACCTTCAGAGGTGAATRTATCAAACCAGTTGCCGTGATAAAAGTTTTTTGTTGTTATGCAATCTCCTCAAACAATAGCATGGTATTTTTCCACTGTAATTGCTACTGTAAATTGGACAGTGCAGTTAARTTAACAAGAATTTAAGCTTTCCCATATAAGACATGTCTATGTCCTGGAAAGTTTGCTGTTATTTACAACTGTCATTCTAATCACATTAGCGCACATTAGCTCAACCGTCCCGGTATAGAGACAATGATCCTGTATTAAAAGCAACCATTGTAGTAAATTTGCCATTCAGCTGTAACATACTGTACTGTATGTAATATACGGTATGCCTCATTGCCACTTAATCCATCAGTTCCAYATAATTGGTTCTATATGTTGTTAACTGTATGCACTTCAAAGTATTGGTTGACCCTAGCCTGGTCCCAGGTCTGTTTGTGCGGTCTTGCCACCTCCTGTGGTTGCTGACATGTCAAAAACAGATAGGACCAGGCTAGGTTGAGTTAGGGCTCCATACATTTGTATCATAAACWGATCAGAATGATATTCATTCCATCCAATAGCGCCACATCCAGTCCAGCCACCCATGGAGCAACAGCCACAACATCCAACAATAGAACATTATTAGATACTGGAATATAGGTCCCCTCTCTAAATCCCCTTTCTGAATAAGTCTAAAATCACCTGGTGGGGGAGCAGAACAGGTGAGGACAACAGAACATTACCATCACCAAGTGGACATCTATTAAAAATACAGATTCACATTTTAACCCATGTCTAGATATAAAATGTCAATCAAAGGATAAATTCAATGCCATACATCCAGTCTGTGTTATGTATAGATCCTGGGATGGAATTTGCATTTACCTGCTTTGTTTGTAGGTCTCCAGCTTGTCACCTCTTTGATGAGCTGATCTCCCAGCAACCCCCATGAGGCAGACGCAGAACAGCACCAACACAGTATCCACCTGCATGGTGCACATACCTCTGTAGACCACTCAAACTCCAGTCAAATTCCACACCCTACCAGGGCTAACACCTCGTGGGTCCTGAGACATTGTCTTCAGCAGAACAGCATCGGGGCCGGGGAAGAAGCAGCAGCTCTGGCCTGACCAACAAACATCCCACGGTGCTTAATCTCCACAGTGGGAAAAAGCAATTTTGACTAAACCTATAAATCCTTGAGCATCAGATGGCACAGATTTGATCCCTCCAGTGGCGGATGTGGCTCATTCGCTCTGCCCTGTTGCTCTACTCTGCTCTGTACCGCCCAGACCAATTCTCATAATGATGCAGCGTGATCGTTTGGGAGATCAATGGTGGGAGATAGATACAGGATCTGGTTCACACAGTCAGACACAGTCCCTGATGTGGAAGACTATTAAGTCCCTCAGCTGTGTGCCTATCAGTGCTTTTTTACTGAGACATGTTCAAGGGCTGCTAAAATACGGCTTCAGCCTGAGATTCGCWAACATAGATATGTGGGATTAGCCTACATACACAAAGAGATTGGTCTCTATTAGATAGGATTAACCTATTTCAACAAATAGTAGCCTTGATAATATGAATGAATCATATTCATCAGTGAAGAGTATACTAGCCTACGCTGATGTCATCCATTCTTTTATAAAGACCGCGCTCTTTCTGTGTTGTTGTTGATAATCAGCAGCACATCAATCCAGCCTTGTAAATAAAGTAATCTTGAATGTTTGAAAGATCATGAAATTGGGAAAGTTCCATGGGACGTCAATTTGAGCATTGGTGTAAGTAATGTTAGGCATCTTTTATGTTTGATATTTTGTTGTATTCTTGGCGACCTATTTGAAGAGAACAGACAGCAATAGCTAAACAATCACATAGCTCACTACTCTGACTGATCCCAACATATGATGAATGCCTACTGTACAGTGGAGGCTGGTGGGAGGATCTATAGGAGGACGGGGCATTGTAATGGCTGGAATATAATTAATGGAACAGAGTCAAAAATGTGGTTTCCATGTCTTTGATGTGTATGATATTGTTGCATTTACTTCTATTCCAGCCATTACAATGAGCCTGTCATCCTATAGTTCATCCCACCAGCCTTCACTGCTACTGTACATGATCAGTATAACATTATAATGTTATCTGAAGAATGAAAATAATCAGACCAATTTCAACAATTTTACTGAGTTATTGTTCATATAAGGAAATCAGTCAATTTAAGTAAATTCATTAGGCCCTAATCTATGGATTTCACAAGGCTGGGAATACAGATATGCACCTGTTGGTCACAAACACTGTAAAAAAAAAAAGATAGGAACTTGGATCAGAAAACCAGTCAATATCTGGTGTGATCACCATTTGCCTCATGCAGCACGACACATCTCCTTTGCATAGAGTTGATCAGGCTGTTGATTGCAGCCTGTGGAATGTTGTCCCACTCCTCTTCAATGGCTGTGCAAAGTTGCTGGATACTGGCGGGAACTGAAACACGCTGTAGTAAACGGCGATCCAGAGCATCCCAAACATGCTCAATGGGTGACATGTCAGCTTCCAGGAATTGTTGACAGATCCTTACATGGCGCCATGCATTATTATGCTGAAACATGAGGTGATGGAAGCGTTTGAATGGCACGACAATGGGCCTCAAGATCTCGTCACGGTATCTCTGTGCTTTGAAATTGCAGTCGAGAAAATGCAAATGTATTTGTTGTCCGTAGCTTATGCCTGCTAATACCATAATCACACCGCCACCATGGGGCACTCTGTTCACAATGTTGACATCAGCAATACGCTATCTGCCCGGTACAGTTGGAACCGGGATTCATCCCTGAAGAGCACACTTCTCCGGTGTGCCAGTGGCCATCGAAGGTGAGCATTTGCCCACTAAAGTCAGTTACGATGCCGAACTGCAGTCAGTTCGAGACCCTGGAGAGGACGACAAGCATGCAGATGAGCTTCCCTGAGACGGTTTCTGACAGTTTGTGCAGAAATGATTTGGTTGTGCAAACCCCACAATTTCATCAGCTGTCGGTGGCTGGTCTCAGACTATCCCGCAGGTGAAGAAGCCGGGTGTGGAGGTCCTGGGCTGGCGTGGTTACATGTGGTCTGTGGTTGTGAGGCCAGTTGGACGTGGTGCCAAATTCTCTAAAACAACTTTGGAGGCGGCTTATGGTAGAGACATTAACATTCAATGCTCTGGCAACAGCTTAGGTGGACATTCCTGCAGTCAGAAATTGCATGCACCCTCAAAACTTGAGACTACTGTGGCATTGTGTTGTGACAAAACTGCACATGTTAGAGTGGTAATTGTTTTGTCCCCAGCACAAGGTGCACCTGTGTAATGATCATTCTGTTTAATCAGCTTCTTGATATGCCACACCAGTTGGATGTATTATCTTGGCAAAGGATAAATGGTCACTAACAGGGATGTAAACAAATTTGTTTACATATTTTGAGAGAAATAAGATTTTGTGAGTATTTTATTTCAGCTCATGAAACACGGGACCGACACTTTACATTGGGTGTTCATATTTTCCCTTACCAAGAAGGACTCCTCAATGTGCTTGGACTTTACGTCACGTTCAAGTGCCAGGTCATCAGCAAATAAACAACCTCCAAAGCAGTCATTGGTGTAAACATTGGCTGGGCTTTATGGAAAGTTATGGAGGGGATAACAAATTATTTTAGCTACAGAACTGGTTCAATTTTAATAATCGGATTATATGGGAACTATGGATCACGACCAAGAATAAGATGAAGTGTAGAAACAGTATAATGAGGTAGCTAGGCAGTAATGTCTAACAGCAGACAGACTAGAAAAACGTTGGCTGGCTAACTAGTGTCTTCACAATCACTTCCTCGTTAGCCAGGCTACAGTCAAAGATAGCTAGCTTGCAGATCTTCAATTTATTTTTGGTTGTCAGGTCTGCCTACACTTTGAYGGGACAAGATGAGCGCTGCCCGGGAGATAAAACCTAATTTGTTCACTTACTTCGATCTCGCAATGAATGAGTTCTTCTTCTTTGGGATTGGGTTGGCGGATCATGTCCACAACTTAGGTGCATACATCCCCGCCTACTGTACTGGAGAGTGAGGCCAGTCACGGCCTACCTACTGTGGTGTCTTTGGCATCATTAAACTGAAGACTTATTTATCAAATAACTCTCTGTAATTATTATTACGCGATTAAACTGATTAATCATGTAACTGTAATTAACTAGGAAGTCGGGGCACCAAGGAAAAAGTTATAATTTTCCTAATACAACTTTTCAGATATTTTAATATCTGATCAATTAGTCTTCTTAATTAATGAATAATTTATTTTACCTCACATTAGTCTCATTCCGAACGTCGTAAATTGTTGATCTGCACGAACCCAGCCTTTACTATGAGTCATCCATACATCAATTGTCTCAATCATTTATTTATTAAATAGCTAAACAATCACAGAAGTGCACACACAAACAAACAAAGTAAATAGGGTTACAAGAAATGATAGGTGGAATGTGCCCTAGTGGGCTAAACCGGCATCGCGGCTTGGTGTACAAAAGGGAAGTGGGGGTCGACTGAGATAAGACAACACACAGTTGATAATTATAACAATTGAAATGCTAATCCTTTGGACATGAACGCTCACTCATTCGGGAACAATTGCAATCAATATATATATTTACGCTCAGTGTGTCGTCGGGATCTCTGTTGAAAAGTTTGTTTCTGTTGGAGAGTCTGCCCGCCCTCTCTCTCTGACGTGGTTAGGATGGATAGTTCAGGGTGACATTCATGTTGTTATAGAGTAGATGTTTCGGCAGTTGTCGGTCTTCGCGTTCAATGATACCGAATTCCTAGCTGCAGACTAGTAATTAATATCAAAGACTTGTTCTTATTCTGTCGGTATCGATAGTCTAAGAGTTTAACCTTGTGGGATGGTTAAAAGATTCAGCAATCGTCTCAAACCTTGGCCCTCTCGTTATCGAGGTAAACTGGTCTACAACATTTGTCCTCTCGTAATTGAGAGAAACATGGTCTGTTGAGAAATTCTCAAGGTGGGGGTTTTATTCGGAAGAGCAGAAAAAAGCTGTCTCATGACGCCAGGTCCTAACTGTGTTCATGGGGGCGTGCCAGTGACTTAAGTGAAACTTTACACAGAAATACAATTGTCTCACATTACATCATTACATAGCATCCCATAATTTCACAAATAGTTGAATCTTTCCTCATTCATCCTGTACAACAATTAGATGTAAGCCTCATATCTGATGCTATTGTATATACAGCGTTATGGTAATGTGGCCGTAGTCTCCCATGAGTTTCACAAAATTGTACCAAACGGACCAGTTCCTAGCTGGATTCTTCACCGATCTTTTATACATTCTCCAGAACATAAATGTTGTTTGGACCTCAAGTTCTGTGAGGTGGAAGAAATTCCTTTGTACTCTCTATGAAAACTTCACTCTGTCTCTATACTGTGGCCATGAGGAGATAATCTCCTCCAGGAATTTACAACCTGAGGTCGCAGCAGCCTGAGTGTGGGACACAGAGAGAGGGGGATGGGGCTTGCTGTACCCAAAGAGGGCAACGTCATGACACTACATTAACTTCCGATAATACAGAATTGGGAAAAAGGAACATTACCCTGCTGACTAGTAGCCCTCACAAAAAAACACCATTCCACTATTTAACCCTTTCTAATCCTACTCCAGGCCAAAGGTCTGGCAGGACAGAACACTACTACTCAACACCCCCTGCAAATCTTCTGCAGTAAAAGCTCGCAATCCCAAGTACTTCTCTGCAGCTGCCACCACAACCTCTTTTAATCTGTGACTTGCGTTCCATTTCTGCAGTACAGTTGTCAACCACGGCTATGAATGCCGCCTTACTGAAACCCACCTTACTGAAGCACATATTATTCCCAGCCCTCTTTATTGGACTCTGGCTACTCACAGGAATCCTCTGACCTTGGCAACCTCAACCTGCCTTTCTCTCACCGGACACCTACGATCTCCAGCCCCATGGGCACCCCCACAGTTTACACACACAACGTTCTCCACCGATACTACACATTCCATCTTGGAATCTCCTTCCTACACACTGCTGCAACATGAGCATAAGCTTGGCACCTAAAACACAGTAGTATTTTAGGAACAAAAGCTCTCACAGGATAACTAACACATCCTAACTTCACCTTGTTGGGCAAAGACTCTGCATCAAAACTCAGCAGGCCAGACAATGCCTTCTCTGTTTCACCACACTCTTCACCTGGTCTGTGTCACACCAAACGGCTGGCGAATCTTCCATTTCATCTGATCCGCCTCAACACTTAATCCCACCTCTGTTATCACTCCTTTAATGAATGAGTTGGACGTTTTGCAACAGACCAAAGGTTATGCAACAGAAACCGACTAATGAATACTCCCCAGAACATTCTTTATTATGATTGTCTGGTTGCTGTTGTTCTTGACCAAACAATATCATAGCAAGGCATTCAGCATATTGGCATTTGTACACACACTTGTATCATACACAACTTATTTCCCTCTCTTTCCCCACAGAACTATAGAAAGCATAGAGCAAATCCCAGAGCAATAATATTTGGCCTGTGTAGCAGGGTTTTTGGAATTGGAATTTCAGTGTACTTCCTGAATTGACTGGAATTAAAATGGAATTGATCCCAACCAGGCTGTATATTCAATGTCAAATTTAGTTTCACTGATGTTTATACCTAGTACCTGTGGATACATCATCTCACTCACACACTGTTTTTGAGGTTAAAATCAGCTTAATTTCCATATAAATGTCTGTTACTGTAACATTAACTGTTCTACATTTCTTTAAATGTTTCTACTCTTTCTGTTCCACAGTCCCTGCTGCTCCCGCCCTCATGCGCCCTTTGAAGCGCTGCAGGACAGACAGCTGTTTGATAGAGTACCACCGTAACAGCTTTCTTCTGTGGACGAAGGAGAGGACCAAAGCGCAGGGTGGTTAGTGTTCATCATGATTTAATAACACACAAAACTGAACACTACAAATACAAAACAACAAACGTGAAAACCGAAACAGTCCTATCTGGTGCATAGACACAGAGACAGGAAACAACCACCCACAAAACCCAACACAAAACAGGCTACCTAAATATGGCTCCCAATCAGAGACAAACGACTAACACCTGCCTCTGAYTGGGAACCATATCAGGCCAAACACAGAAACAGGAAAACTAGACACACAACATAGAATGCCCACTCAGCTCACGTCCTGACCAACACTAAAACAAAGAAAACACAAAAGAACTATGGTCAGAACGTGACAACCACAGAGTTATAATACCTATAAAATCTAGTGGTCAAACAGGGTATTTGTTCCAATCGTTTTTCCACCATTCATTTTTCCTACAGGGAATTGGAGAAACACCTAAAATAAGGGCTGTGTTTTATGTAGGCTTACCCTGGCTTGACATTTTCATATCCGTGTAAATATCACTAGGACAAGGTGACTTATCAATATATTCTCCTGTATTTAGCCCCTGTATTTACCCCCCAAAAATGAAATACTAATTAGATGTTAATGTGGCTGTGGCTGTCATAAAGAACAATACATGCCATGATGATCTGGATGAGACTGCCAAAATGAGGCAAAGGTATGGATCTCTGGATTGACTAGCTAATGTTAGTGAAATGTAGTAATTAAGCAATTGGAAACAGTTCTTTAATTGGACAATTCTGTGAACTGTCTTGGGCAAGTTTTAAATTAACACAATTTTAAATTGACACAATACCTGTTAGCAAAGGTGTCAGCTAGAGATGATGTGCAGGAGCTTGTAGGGATTTGTAGTTTTACATGATGTCTACTTTGATGCAAATTAGCATTTTTGCATCTGAGTGTAAATGGAGCTTAATATATTAATGAATGTTACCTTGTCTGAGAGAGATATACATTTTTATCAAAACGTCACGCCAGGGTAAGCTTACACAAAACACAGCCCTTATTTTTATTCTTTCTAAAATCCCCTACGGGAAAAAATGAATGGTGGAAAAACTATTGGAACCATTTCAGTTTGACCGCTTTATGGGTATTATGACACCTCCACTGTGGGGCTCTACACAGAGAACTCAGAGCCTCTGATCCCCACCGGAGGGTGCTATTCATCCATCAATGGCCAGTCCAGAACCAAAAGTCTCCAGGAGAACACAGTACTTGTATGTGTGTTTCTGGGTGTGATGTGTGTTGTGTGTCCAGAGGAGAACAAGCATGTGTTTCGTCTGTTTGAGGTGCAGGAAGGCAGACCCTTCGTGTCAGTGTGTGGTCTCAGCCTGACCCCCTCCTCCCTCTCCCCCACTCCCTCAAACTGCACGTCAGACTCACTCAGCTGTCTCCAAGATGACCTCTTCCCAGAGCTATGCCCCGGCTCCGCCTCCTGGAAGTGTCCTCGAACCACATCATGTAGGAAGGTCTTAAAGAAGACAGCAAACACCTTGGAAGGGCATCCTCAACCTGCTTTCCCGATAACTTAAGAGATCATTTGTATATACTTAGTTTGTATAAACTTTGTGTAATTTTTTGAGTAGTTGATCTTATTTGCTGGGGAAATACTTTCAGCTGGAAAGCAAGTGAAGCTATGAAAGTCTAGGGCCTCATTTCTAAACGTTGCGTATGTTCAAAATATACCCCAAAACATTTGTGCTCTAATTTTCACGCAAAAGTTGGCATTCATACAAAACTGAACTTGTCGTAAGAATGTGCTTAGCATTCGCAAGTTGGTTGTTGAAGGTTATTGCATTGCAAGCACGGGATACCTAGTCTGTTGCACAACCAAATGCAATCAACTGAAATGTGTCTTCCGCATTTACCCCAACCCCTTTGCTGGGCTGCCTTAATCGAGGTCATCGATGCCGGAGGAGCAGTTGTTGTTGGTGGTTTACTGCCTTGCTCAAAGGCAGAACAGCAGACTTTTCCACCTTGCCCGCTCGGTGATTCAAACCTTTTCTGGCCATGATGGGTTCATATTCCCAAAGTAGCTTTAGCCTACAACAAATTACCATGTGCATCTCTCATTTAATCAGGCCTATTAGATAGGCTACAATTTCAAGTATTTTGATCTATGCATGCGAAAGGCAGTGCGGTTTTAACATACAGTAGAAAAGAACAGATGAACACAGCCAGAAGAGGACTGGCCACCCCTCATAGCCTGGTTCCTGTCTAGGTTTCTTCCTAGGTTCCGGACTTTCTAGGGAGTTTTTCCTAGCCACCGTGCTTCAACACCTGCATAGCTTGCTGTTTGGGGTTCTAGCCTGGGTTTCTGTACAGCACTTTGTGACATCAGCTGATGTAAGAAGGGCTTTATAAATCAATTTGATTGACTGATTGATTGATGAACAGACAGTTGATCGTTTGCATTGAAGTGTGTAGGCTACCACTGTAAGTGGGCCTACTATAAATTTACATTTTTGGGGTGGAGTAGGTTCAGGAAAAGTAAACGCTAAATATTATTGAATTCAAATGATCTGTTTACAGGTTTACAACAATTTGCTATTGATTTTTTTCTTTCAGAAACTGACACACCTGAGCCAGGCCCTTCAGGAAATGTCACTGGAAAAGTTTAAAAGATTCTGCCAACACCTCCAGAGACATTTGATCAAGCTCTCCATATATATTCTTTAGACACTTCCTTGTCCTAATTTCAATACCAAAGTATACAGCAAATAAGGGCATTATTTTCACCATAAAAGGTGAATGATGAGCTTTTTACAGGTGGACTTATTACGCGTGTTCACATGCGCACCGTTTCAAGACAGGTCTGATTTATAACCGGAAACATGCATATATATGAATGTTGTTTCAGAAGCATCTGCACCCCACCAAGACAAACACTGTGGGAAACACTGACATATGATACTGACTTGTAAGACTCTGGCTGTGCTATGTCCCTATATGGCCTTCTATCCTCTGTTCAGTGATGGTCACAGCACCACCCCCTCTTTCTGCAGCAGCCTGACAGGCAGCAGTGGGTGTGCAGGACAGGCCAGGCTAGGTGTTCGTGGTTGGAAATAGGTCTGACTGGCGTGTGAGGCTGTCTTCTAGTGGTCTGTGTAATTTGAGAAATATTGTCTGAAATCCATGTAAATTCTGAATAATATATGGCAGTAACGTTCTTATCTGTCAAAAGTTCAACTCAAGTCATTTATTTTCAGACAAGTTAGATACGTTAAAAAGGCAAACATTTTTCTGTATTTGTCAGACAATCATTAACCAAACCATCTGGTTTGCATAATATAACACATTTTAAATAATATACCTTTTTTCTTTTGATACTTATATATACGTAAATTTAAAACCAAATACTTCTAGGCTTTTACTCAAGTAATATTTTACTGGGTGACTTTCACTTCTATTAAGGTATCTTTACTTTTACTCAAGTACAAATATTGGGTACTTTTTCCACAACTGAAAGACTCTTAATCTGAACTGCATCTCTGCCTCTGCCTGATCTTTAACTAGAGTCCAATAGTAGATGGACATCACCTGACCATGCTTTCTGGAAGAAATGCTTGGGGTGTGGTCGATTTGTTCTGAATGCYACGTGTTGAGTTTGACCCATCAGTGAGTTTAATCATGTGATAATATTCAAGGKGTTCATTATGTAAAACTATTGCAATGATGTCCTTTTGTTTTCAGTTGGTTTGTTTACATAGGCTTTGCTGGTTTGAGGTCCAGGCAGTTTATTGGCAGCTCCCTTGTCACGTTCTGACCATAGTTCTTGTGTGTTTTACATGTTTTAGTGTTGGTCAGGACGTGAGCTGTGTGGGCATTCTATGTTGTGTGTCTAGTTTGTCTGTTTCTATGTTTGGCCTAATATGGTTCTCAATCAGAGGCAGGTGTTTTGTGTTGTCTCTGATTGGGAATCATATTTAGGTGGCTTGTTTTGTGTTGGGGTTTGTGGGTGGTTGTTTCCTGTCTTTGTGTTCGTTTCACCAGAGAGGACTGTTTCGGTTTGCCACGTTTGTTATTTTTGTATTTTGTAAGTGTTCACGTTTTCGTCTTGTTTATTAAAACATGTTGAACACGAGCTACGCTGCGTCTTGGTCCGATCCCCGCTACACCTCCTCTTCAGACGAAGAGGAGGAAGGCTGCCGTTACAGAACCACCCACCAAAATCGGACCAAGCAGCGTAGTAACGGGCAGCAGCGACAGCAGCGGCCCATTACACAGGACTCCTGGACATGGGAGGAGATTCTGGAGGGTAAGGGACACTGGGCTAAGATTGGCGAATATCGCCGCTCTCGTGAAGAGCTGGAGGCAGCTAAAGCCGAGGAGCGGTGGTATGAGGAGGCAGCACGGAAGCGTGGCTGGAAGCCCGAGAAGAAACCCCAAAAATGTATTGGGGGAGGCTAAAGGGGAGTGTGGCGAAGTCAGGTAGGAGACCTGTTTTATTAGTCACATGCGCCGAGCACAACCGTACAGTGAAATGTTTCCTTACAAGCCCCTAACCAGCAGTCCCTTGCTGAAAATGGAGCAGGCACAGAGAACATGGTTCTGATTGGTCCTTTCTGTGTTCCACAGGATGACTGCTTCCTGACCAACCTGAGCCTGGCGGGAAATGGCGGACGGCAGCGTGGCCACCCTCTCCAAGTGTGTGTTTGTGGTTTCTCTCAATGTATATCAATCCTTGTCCTTCTGTATTTAGCTAGTTGAGCTGTCTGGGTCTTTTCAAAGTGTCTATCCTGTACACTACCTCTGGATCWTGTGACCTGACTGTCCAGTACTTAGATCTGTAAGTTCTGTGTGTCCTGCTGTTCAGGTGTCTGCCTGTCTGTCCCTCCATTGTGTCTGTGGACCTGTCCGGGAACCCGGCGGTGACCTAGGTGGCACTCCAAAGCCTCCTCTCCACCCAGCGACCTTTGACCTATCTCAACCTCCAAGGTACAGTAGGCCTATAGTAGTCTATTGGTTCTCAGTCTGACTCTGTTTCTCTCTTAATACCTCTAAATTGTTCCCTCCCTCTCTCTCTTTCTTCAGGTTGTCAGTTAGCTGTGCTCTGGGTCAGCTCTAGTTTGGATTGCCTGTCAGAACAGGTCCAGGACCTGCGGCTGTGCTCCCAGAGGCTCAACAAACTGGACTGCAAGGCACTACAGCAGACCTGGGGCCAGAGAAGGCCTGGGAGCTGCTTCCTCTCCAGAGATGCCAAGTGCCTGCTCACTACTGCCCCCTCACTGTGAGAAGGACTCCTTGACTTTTCACCCTTTTAAAGACCGGATTYGATTCCAATGTGTATACTTGAGATGATTTACACTCCTTGGTCCTCATATTTGAGACATCAATTGACACAGGCTGCAGAGGGATCTCGGCATTAATATTTTATAAACATTATGTAGATATACGTATTTCACTGTGTGTTTGTAGGTGCGTTTATACATGTGTATGTGTATTGTCTATGTTTTTGTAAGTAATCGGAAAAAAAAAACTGATATTGCTATGGTACTTTTTCCACGCGACCACCCAACATTTGCCGACTGACTGAAGAAAGGGCCAGCTGAGAAACTGTTATTACCCTTCATGCTGTCATGTTCCTCATAGTCTCCTCCCACAGCTGCTGCATCTCCAACAACTCACAACTCTCGGGGGGGAGTGTCATGAGTCTTGCAAGTGAAACAATGTTCTCCACCAACTTGGTGTGAGCTTCTGAAGACACACCGCTTCACATTGTGGTTTCCTTGTTAGTTAACCTACTGACWGGCCTTCTTCTCACTGTTTAATATTTCCACAAAGGAGGGTGTTGGGTGGGCTTCAAGATACTGTGGGAAAGTTCCTAGTCACACATCAGTGTTGTCACCTCAGTGTATCGCTATATCACTCAGAGGTTGGGCCAAGGTGATTATGTTTAGAATAACTCATTTCATCACCTGTAATAGTCATTTCCAATTTATAAAAAACAATTACTAAATGGTTTCTGTTAGTGCAATTTGTGGATGGTGCTACTGCCACCTTGTTAACTATTTAAGCATATCCATTTGAAGTGCTGCTAAGCAGGGGCACAACTTTCAGTGGGGATGGGGGTTCATGTCCCCCCGCCACACAGTTTTATCATTGCAATGTGACAAAAGAAAGCGGCAACGGTGTGCTTTAGGACCATACAAACGCCTCTGTGCGGTCAGGTAGGCTGTTTCCAGTTTTAGACGGCTGGAATGAGGACCCCACGGACACCAAAGATTGGGCTGATCGGCTATGTGAAAGCAAAGGTTCTGGAAGAATGGCTAGACCAGCACGGGAGACTTGAGCATACTGTAGTTCAGTGTGCATGTGTTGCGTTCTTTCACCGAGTTGTAAAAGCAAGCAGAGCAGAAACGGGCTATTATTTAGTTGACTGATGTAGCTGGCAAGGTAACTGCTGTTTAACTTCACAGAAAAAATGAACTACGGTTTATTCCCAGTGCATACCATGCTGCAATGAKCTCTGTTGCGACCCGCAGGTCCTGCATCCTGTGGGTTGTCACTSTGGCCTTGGCCTAACACACCCGAAACCAATAATGAATGTTTCACTACGATCCTAAAGCTGAGTGGGGTGAGTTGGRTTGGGACTCTGCAGGGTGGTGGACCCCTAGGGACACGATGGGTCGACGCAGATACATTGTAAAAAGAGTTCTCATTAACATTASGCTTTTGATATTAATTWTAYGGAGGATTTGCTGTTTCTGTGTGTTAATGTAGATTTGAGGTGTATGTGTGTTTTTTGGTTAAAGTTTTTGTTTCCAAACCTTTCCCTTAGGAATTCAAATATTTTAAGGTGTGAACTGGGAAGGAAATTGTGTTGGGAGTGAGTTGAGTTATTGACTAGACTTGTGGGGGTCCGGAGTGCAGGTGGCTCGGGCTGACTTGTCGGTCTGGCTGGAATTATATATTGAGGCTGTCTTAATAAAGACAATCAAAAGTCTTTGTATCTTTTCAAGAGTTTTTCATTTGTTAGGCTATTGGTTAATAAATGTGCAACACAATATGTATAATTGGATTAACTTTGATCTAGTTCAGTCCTATTAATCACTTAAACATATTTTAAAATTRTCTCTTACCTAACATGATGACTGTGGATTTTTTGCTTACTTTTTGTTCTAAATTACGACAGCATAATGGATTGTGTAAAAATGCAAGAAATTGCTTTGATGTACCCCCCAAAAAACACCAAGTTATGTCCCCTCCCAAATCTAAAACCAAAGTGGTGCCTTGCTGCTATAGGGACATTTTTTTAATCATGCACAAATCTTTTCACGGTTTGAAAAGATAGTATGCATTCACATGAATACTTTATAGAAAGTGCATATCAGTGGTCTCGTAGTCTCTTCCACAGTTGCCTAACCTATCAAGTTGAGGCCAGCCAGACTAAAACATCCATGTGGTTTTCATTTTCACCAAGGGACCAATCAAATCCCAATCTCATGGTATGCCCTGAACCAGGCAGTTAGTACTATGTCTTTTACCCAATATGTCAGTGTTGAGTTCTGAGCTTGGCCTCCAGCTTAAACATTACTAGTTGACTTGAATCCTACTTACAGAGACCATCACTACATTTGTTCTCTCATTGAATACATTGATATTGAATATTGCATTGTTGGGTGTAACGTTTGCAAGAAAGGCATTTCCCTGTACATTAAAACTTGAAAGTTTCAATTGCTTGCTGTTTGGGTTTTAGGCTGTGTTTCTGTACAGCACTTTGAGATATCAGCTGATGTAAAAAGGGCTATATAAATACATTTGATTTTGATTTATAGAATCAATCTTTAGGATGTTTTTAACATAAATCTTCAATATGTTCCAACCGGAGAATTCCTTTGTCTTCAGAAATGCGATGGAACGCAGCTAACTCTCACATGAACGTGCATGGTCAGCGCATGGTCAGCTCGTGGCACTCTGGGAGAGACTTACTCAATCTCCTCTCATTCGCCCCCACTTCACAGTAGAGCCATCAAACAAGGTTTAAAGACCTGTTGACATCTAGTGGAAGCCTTAGGAAATGCAACATGACCCCATTTCCACTGTATCTTGGATAAGCAAAGAGTTGAAAACATACAAACCTCAGATTTCCCACTTCCTGGTTGGATTTTTTCTCAGTTTTTGCCTGCCATATGAGTTCTGTTATACTCACAGACATCATTCAAACAGTTTTAGAAACGCCAGAGTGTTTCTATCTAATCTACTAATAATATGCATATCCTGGGATCTGGGCCTGAGTAGCAGGCAGTTTACTTGGGCACGTTTTTCATCCGGACGTGAAAATACTGCCCCTACCCCAAAGAAGTTAAGGAGAAGTTTATCTAAAGTTCCATGTTTAATATTGTATCTTTTATCAATGTTTATTATGAGTATTTCTGTAAATTGATGTGGCTCTCTGCAAAATCACCTGATGTTTTGGACGCAAAACATTACTGAACATAACGAGCCAATGTAAACTAAGATTTTTGGATATAAATATGAACTTTATCGAAAAAAACATACATGTTACACAGACTAGGTGCAGACCTACACTAATCGTTTGGTGTGTTTCGTCTTAGAGTCTTTTTGAAATCGGACACTGTGGTGGGATTAACAACAAGTGTATCTTTAAAATGGTGTAAAATACTTGTATGTCTGAGGAATTTTAATTATGAGATTTCTGTTGTTTTGAATTTGGCGCCCTACACTTTCACTAGCTGTTGTCTAATCGATCCCGTTAACGGGATCTCAGCCGTAAGAAGTTTTAACCAGGGACTGGAACACTGCGGGAACATTGGTCAGTCCAAATGGCATAACAAGGTACTTATAGTGCCCGCGTGTTAAAAGCTGTCTTCCATCCGTCTCCTTCCCGTATCCGAACCAGATGGTAGGCGTTCCGAAGGTCCAACTTCGAGAAGATTGTCGCCCCCTGGAGAGGCTCGAAAGCCGAGAAGATGAGTGGTAGGGGTAATGTTTTTGAACCGTTATGTCATTAATGCCGCGGTAGTCGATACACGGCCGCAGAGTTTTGTCCTTCTTCACAAACAAGAAGAACCCTGCGCCGGAGGGGGAGTCAGAAGGATGAATACGCTCTGCAGCAAGAGATTCCTCAATGTACTTTCCATGGTCTTGGTCTCCGGACCCGACAGGGAATAAAGACGCACCTGCGAAGTTGTAGTTCCTGGTAGAAGGTCGAGAGTGCAGTCATAGGGTAGATGCAGAGGTAGAGATGTAGCGCGCCTTGTTGAAAACCTCCCGGAGGTCCTAGTACTCTGGCAAAAATGGCAGAGAGATTCGAGGCCTCTCCCAAGCCCGTAGGAAGACGTCCGGGACAGGCTGCGCCGACTTCAGACAATGGCGTGGCAGAACGGGCTCCAACCCATGATAGAACCAGTAGCCCAGTAGATAAGAGGATTGTGCCTCTATAGCAATGAAAACCTCAAAACTACGGGTGCATGAGGGGATTCAATGAGCAATTCTAAAACCAAGAAAACTATTTATAAATCTAACACCTCTGTCTCCGGTAATTGAAGAAACACATTTGAATGGAATAATATCCTAAAAAGCTCAACAAACACTTTTCACTCTTAATTTATATCCAATATCTATCCCCCCATAATACTCTATGGCACAACCCCAATACAACACACTAGGTTAATTATCTTATCTCAATCCTATGATTGGATGGACAACATGTCAGTTCATACTAGAAAGCTTTGATTGGTTGGAGGACGTCCTCCGGAGTGGTCATAATTACCATGTAGGTCTATGGAAGGGGGTGAGGCCTAAGAACCTCCTAGGTTTTGTATTGAAGTCATTGTAGCCAGAGGGAAACGAAAGCTAGCTGTCCTCCGGCTACACCATGGTGCTACACCAGAGAGTGCTGTTGAAGTTACCATAAAACTTAATTGCAAAACAGTGTGTTTTAATCAATTATTTGATGACATATGAATATATTTAGTATGGTTTAGTATAGTTATACTGTTTTTAGTTTTTTATGTTACACAATAAAAATAAAAAAGACATTTCAATGAAGAGGATGTCCTCACCATCCTCCTCTGAGGAGCCTCCACTGGTGTACACACCCATCTTGTCTTTTTCAAATCTTCTTTCATTGATTGAGACAAATTATCTGGTGTTACAATCTGTAGCTAGCGAAAATAGTGTGGTCATTGGTCAAATTACAAGCCCTCGCATAATATGTGGAATCGCGGAATCCTGGGGGACTGATCTTTACTTTCAATCTTACTTTCAATTAGATTAGATTAGAATACACTCTACTTTTTAATCCATGTAGGGAAATTAATTAGCCGAGACATAAAAAAAAAATACAATAACCATATTAGCAAATTCAATAATGATTGTCACTGGCTACATAAGGATACACATTGTTTACTGTTTATTTGAGGAATATACTGCCATATCTTAGCTTTACATTACATTCCTATCCAACTGGTTTAAGAATAGGAGGAATCGAATTCTTAAATGTAATTGAAATATTACTGAAAGGATTATTAAACTTTTGTGGTCTTGTTCATTTCTCAATAAAACCCCTTGTGTTAATTCAAACAATCATCCTCAGTGTTGCTTGACTTATTTACAGTGTCATTGTAACGGCTTGCAACAAGAGGATGGAATGTGGTGTGATTTCTTAATTAAACCCCTAGAGTCAATGTCTGGAAAACAGCATTTTGAAATGGTTTTCCTCGGCCAGCAGCCGTACACAAGCCTAAGATCACAATGCCACGCGTCGGCTAGAGTGGTGTAAAGCTCGCCGCCATTGGACTCTGAAGCAAAGTTAACCACAACCACTAACATAACATTTGTTTTGAAATAACATTTGATTCACCCCGAGCTTTCCTATACCTCTCAGATGCATTTCAGACACTTCCAAAACATACTTCCTATTGATTTATTTTGCTATGTATTTGTGTTATACAATGGGTTTCTGTAGCAGTAAGGGCAAATGCAATGCTTCATTAAATAATTTGTTTAAAAAAAWATATATATACCTACAGGTTTCCTAAAATACAAATTAAAATAGCTAAATGGTCAATTTTATTACTATCTTAACTCCATATGTTATCTTAGTAGCCCTAAATGTATCACTTCTAAGCTAGCTGAAYACGTTTTAATCAATATGTCAGTGTGGTGGATTCTGCTGGAAACATACACTGAGTGTACAAAACATTAAGAAGACCTGCTCTTTCCATGACATACAGTACATGGAATAATCTGTAATTGACTAATTAAAATGAAATTAAAATGAAGATCAGACAGTGGAGAGATGGAAAAAGGTGATTATGAAGATTGCTCCTCATCAGTATGTACTGTAGGTCTAAACAGTAACATCCTGTTGACTTGTAAGGGTTGTGTCTTGTGGTTAATGTGAGTTGTACTATCAATAGAATGAACTGTAGGTGGGGTTATACAGGGGGCTGTGGATAGAGGGGCCTCCTATATATAAAGGGGCTTGTCTGATTCCTAAGTCACTTTACCAAACCCCAACACGACTTTGACTCTTCACATCTCCACCACCACAAATCATGAAGACATCTCTGGTCCTCCTTGCCCTCAGTCTGCTGGCTTGTTCAGGTGAGATTTTATTTATTTCACTCAAATAGTAACTACTGTACATGCAGCACATACATTGGGTCAGGGTTCAAGGGGAACTGTGGGTAGGGGGCCTAAATCAACTCCAAGTTCACCTTTGGTTTCAGTACAATACAAGTGAAGTACCCATCACGTGAGTGACTGTTGTGTCAATTTTTCTTCGCAGTTTGGAAAATCCATGGGCATCGTCAAGAGGTTGACCCTGATGACCAGGAAGTAGTGGAAAAACAGCTGGAAAAGCGCATGGTAATCTCACTCTCACATTACATATTCAAATGTACTTAAACCATAACACTGAATACATCACACCATAATTTAATTCATAATAATAATTTTGGGGGGGGGTGCTTATATTTGACTTAAGTGTGTTTTTTTCTCCTTTCTTGTTTGTTTGTGGTTTCTAAAGGAGCAACAGCTAAAGGGGACCTGCTGGGTGTGTAAGTGGGCACTGAACAAAGTGAAGAAATCCATCTCCGCTTCCTCTAGCCAGGTAGCTACCATAGCATTACAATTGATAAGTGTCCTTTAATGAAATTGCACTATTTACTATTTACTGTGATATTTCTCTGAAAATGTCAACTGTTGTTGATAATGATTTCTTGTCAACAGGAGGAGCTAAAGCAGAAGCTGTTGTCTGTTTGCGATAATGTTGGCTTCCTAAAATCTATGTGTAAAGGCCTGGTGAAAAAACACTTGTGGGTGCTGATTGAGGAGCTTAACACAAGTGATGATGTGAGAACCATCTGTGTTAACATTAAGGCCTGCAAGTGAGTACAAGAAACCGTTCGACATACTATTTAGTCACTGTTCAGACAACTAACGAGTATTGCGATGATCACTTGTGCTTGTTAATTGAAACAGTATTTGAGTCAAATGTATTAATTCAAATGAAACTATTGAGGTTTATGTCTTCCGATCTTCCACTCATGTAGTCTTTTTGTGCCTCTTTAGACCAAAGGAAGTTTTGGACCTGAGCTACTGACCAAGCAGCCAGTATCCAGATTCCAAARTGAGAAGATGGATGTTCAGGTGTCAAGACAATGCTATGCTACCAGATTTTTGCTCTTTCTTTTTCAAACTAGTCACAACACAAATATAAATGGATRATTTAGTTATTGGAATGATTATGTTCTGAAATAATGTTTTGGGAACATGTGTTATAATTAAGCAATAAGTCCAGAGGGAGTGTGGTATTTGGCCAATCTACCGTGGATAAGGACTGCTCTTATTCACCAAGCAGCCAGAGTGCCTGGATACATCCCTTAGCTGTGGTGTAACGGCCATATACCACAAACCCCCGAGGTGCCGTGTTGCTATTATTAACAGGTTACCAATGTAATTAGAAAGTAAGTAAGTTGTTTTGCATCATACCCGTGGTATATTGTCTCTTATGAACTGGGTGGTTCGAGCCATGAATGCTGATTGGCTGACAGCCATGGTATATCAGACCGTATACCACGCGTATGACCAAAAAATACTTTACTGCTCTAATTACGTTGGTAACCAGTTTATAATAGCAATAAGGCACCTCTGGGGTTTGTGATATATAGCCAATATACCACGGCTAGGGCTGTATCCAGGCACTCTGTGTTGTGTCGTGCTTAAGAACAGCCCTTAGCAGTGGTATATWTTCCATATACCACACCCCCTCGGGCCTTATTGCTTAAATCACCATCCAGGGATCAAATGATTCAGTTTATAATAATGTATGTGTCAATTTTAAATTGCACTCTATTTTATATCACATACAAATGTAAATATTATGCTATTTTAGTCCAAAAGGTTGAAAATGTTTGTGTGAACTTTTTTGTTTGGGCAAAAAATAAACCTCAATTGAYAGAGAATACAACTCCTACTCTTCTTTGACACGTCTAACATAACTCTAGAAATGTATCTACTTAGAATTTTTAMAGATTAACATATCGTAATATTATTTTATGATAAAGCATTTAATAATTACATTGTCTAGGAACTCATGTTGGCAGTTTGGCTACCTTTTTTATTTACAATCTTAGTTTTCTGAACAAAAAGTATTGATTGTTTGGTAGGTGGCTTAAAGTATCTGATCCAAAAAGTATCTGTCCAGTGTTTCCAGATTTCTATGAAATAGGACTTACAATGAAAAACAATAKGAGTGAAATAGTTTCCMTTCCAAAAGGTTTTAATTAAGTGTGTTAAAAAGCAGCTTTTCTGTGAGTGGTGTGGGAGTACCCCAACAACAGAATGGTGTGGGCGTCAGATGTCATGCTGTATGTCACCTTATTTGTCCTCTGTGTTTAGGCATCATGTTCTTCACCTTCCTCGGGACCAACTTACATCTCCAGCAGACTCTAGGAAGGTTTGCTTCAACCTGGCTCTCAACCTGTAGTGTTTTAAAACAGCTGATTGCCAGCTGGGTCATTCCTATAAATTATGTCCTCATAACTTTTTTGAGGAAAAGTACATATTATTTTAGTATTCTATCAGWAAAAGGACATATTGRTCAAGCTCAGGAACGTACATTTTTTTGGTTTATTTTCAAACCTGTTGCATGTTTGTAAAAGGGTGGACATTTGGAGCCTAATTAGTCATATAGTAGCTTGGCGAATGAGCAAGACTGAGCTAACATAATGGTGAACACTGACATTTTGTTAATTTTCTCAAGAATTTAGCCGAACAGGGTGGAAATATATAAGTGGGACATACAGACCAACAACATGAAACAATAGTTTATATTTATTTAGCTTTGCACCATTGTTTTCCCACCAAAGAAATTATGACACTTCCTGAATGTGATGTTTGTAGTAAGAGGTTGTTTTCTGAAATGGAGATTTACAACAAACTAACAGGGCAGAATAATTTTTTATATTTATTTTATTAAAGGCTTTATTTAACAAGGTATGACCCGCAACTTCTGGTTGGTTAAAGCGGAAGGGAGCTAGGGCGAGAGAGATGCCTGCCTGGCTGCCTGCTATGAGTTGAATCCCATCTGATGCACACATCCAAGAAGATTTATTCACAAGGCTACACACAAAAGACACAGTTAAGGCATCAGATAATTACCATATTTGTGTGGGTGTGGGGGATCGTCTGCTGGGTTAATTTTATTATCTGTCTGACAGTGATGTGCACTTCACGAACGATTCATTCTCTTTGAACGACTCTTTGTACATATTCGACTGTCATTATTCATTTTCTAAGTGACTCGTTCATTTAAGTCGATCATTTTACCAGCTAGTACTTAACACACGCTCCTCCGGCTCAGAGGCTCCAGAGACGTGCTCTGAACACGAACTGTCTATCATATGCGCGCATGAAAAATAGATAATGAGCACAGAGAAGAAAAATGTATGTTAAGAACTGATAATTGATCGCATGTTGCAAGAATTAATGCTATGAATTGATTGTTTAACGTTATGATGGACATCACAGCTTCGTAGAACCAAAACAAACACTGCCTCTGCCATAGCAGCGAGAAGTAGGGATGCTGAGGGTGCTGCAGCTACATGAAAAATCTGAATAAAAATATATACTGAACAAAAATACCTCATTTCAACCAGCATGTTAAATGTGACAATGAGCACAAAAAAACTTGCTTACGCAGGTTCTAAGAAGCCCATTTGTAATTTACGGACCTGTGATCTATAAATCTCAAATTAATTTAAAATTAACGGCACCTGAACGTGCCTTACAATCAGCGATTTCCCATTATAGGATACTAGCACAAAATAGTGTTTAGTCAGGAATAACCATGGACCAAAAGAGAAAAGCAAACTTTTTGGAAGATGGCTGAATGATGGCTGTTATATACCTGACCTGTCACTTATTTCCCTCTGGAATATCCCAGTAGTGAGGAATCCCAGAGTGGATAGTACTTGGACAGATACGGGAATGGCATGATTACAGCGTGTCTTCCTTTCCAGATTAGGGGCTAAATCCGCACAGAAATCTAACGGAACATTTTTTAGGGAGACRATGGCGATTTATAAGCCATGGATCATCATGCGCATAAAAGTAATTCCGGTCTCTGATAACTCTCTCTTCTAAAATCACAGTTTACAATGTCTTCCAATAACGCAAGAACAGCCATGGTTACTTTTTTCTAATTTGACACACTATTTATAGAACATCGCATCCTGTTTCTAATTCAAGACACCTTGCGTCCTCACACCTTTAATTGATCATTCCTAACAAATTGTTAATTAAGAAAGTGCAAAGTTCACCACAGGCTTGGACGCACATGTGTCCCAAACTGCAATACCCGGCCTCAGCCTGTCTCCCTCTTCCGTATCTCTTCTCCTCCGCGCCCTCAAACTGCAGGCCAGACGACCTCTTCCCAGAGCTGGTCGACCCTACAATGCCCAGACTCCACTTCCTGGAAGTGTCCTCCAATCACATAATGTGGGAGGGCCTTAAGACGACAGTGAATACCTTGGAAGGGCATCCTCAACTTTCTTTCCCGGTTATTTATTATAGGTCAATTGTATTTACTTAGTTAATTTGTATAAAGTTAGTGTCATTTTTCGAGTAGTTGATGTTGTTTGCTGGTGAAATACTCTCAGCTGGACAGCAAGTGAAGCTATGAAAGTCTGGGGCCTCATTTATAAACTGTGCATTCGTACAAAACATACCCCAAAACATTTGTTGTAATGCAAAAGTTGGCATTTATAAAAAACTGAACTTGCAGTAAGAATGTGCTTAGCTTCCCGCAAACTTTGCGTATACACAGAAGGTTATTGCATTGCAAGCAAGCAAGTAGGGGATACCTAGTCATTGAACTGCAGACTTTTCCACATTGCCGGATCAGGGATTCAAACCTTTTCTGGCCATGATGGGTTCATATTCCCAAAGTAGCTTTAGCCTACAACAAATTACCATGTGCATCTCTCATTTAATCAGGCTGCTATTAAGTATTTTGCTCTATGCATCCGAAAGGCAGCACGGATTTAATATACAGTAGAGTTGAACAGACAGTTGATCTTTTGCATTGAAGTGTGTAGGCTACCACTGTAAGTGGGCCTACTATAAATKTATATTTTTGGGGTGAAGTACACAGACAGTGCATCATATTTTGGTTTGGGAAAAAGTAAACACTAAATATTAYTGAATTCAAATGATCTGTTTACAGGTTTACAACAATTTGCTATTGATTTTTTCTTTAAGAAACTGACCCACCAGAGACAGGCCCTACAGGAAATGTCACTGGAAAAGTTTAAAACATTCTTCCAACACCTCCAGAGACATTTGATCAAGCTCGCCATATATATTCTTTAGAAACTTCCTTGTCCTAATTCCAATACCAAAATATACAGCAAATAAGGGCATTATTTTCACCATAAAAGGTGAATGATGAGCTTTTTACAGGTGGAGTTATTACGCGCGTTCACATGCGCACCGTTTCAAGACGGGTCTGATTTATAACCGGAAACATGCATATATATGAATGTTGTTTCAGAAGCATCTGCACCCCACCAAGACAAACACTGTGGGAAACAGTGACATATGATACTGACTTGTGAGACTCTGGCTGTGCTATGTCCCTATATGGCCTTCTATCCTCTGTTCAGTGATGGTCACAGCACCACCCCCTCTTTCTGCAGCAGCCTGACAGGCAGCAGTGGGTGTGCAGGACAGGCCAGGCTAGGTGTTCGTGGTTGGAAATAGGTCTGACTGGCGTGTGAGGCTGTCTTCTAGTGGTCTGTGTAATTTGAGAAATATTGTCTGAAATCCATGTAAATTCTGAATATATATGGCAGTAACGTTCTCATCTGTCAAAAGTTCAACTCAAGTCATTTATTTTCAGACAAGTTAGATACGTTAAAAGGCAAACATTTTTCTGTATTTGTGTTCACGTTCCTGACCTGTTTTCCTTGTTTTTGTATGTGTTTAGTTGGTCAGGGCGTGAGTTTGGTGGGCATTCTATGTTATGTGTTTCTATGTTTAGGTTATTTGTCTATTGGCCTGATATGGTTCTCAATCAGGACAGGTGTTTTACGTTTCCTCTGATTGAGAACCATATTAAGGTAGGCTGTTTTCACTGGTTGTTTTGTGGTGATTGTTTCTGTGTCTGTCGCACCACATGGGACTGTTTCGTTTGTGCTAGTCTGTACCTGTTCGTTTTTCGTGTTTATGTTAAGTTCTTATGTTCAGGTCGGTCTACGTCGTTTGTTATTTTAATCTATTCAAGTGTTCTTCGTGTTTCGTCTTCGTTTAATTAATCATTATGTCTTCATACAACGCTGCGTTTTGGTCCGATCCCTACTCCTTCTCTTCAGACGAAGAGGAGGGGAAAGCAACCGTTACAATTTGTC
>NC_036849.1:28921545-28951689 GCF_002910315.2 Salvelinus sp. IW2-2015
TCAGATGTCATGCTGTATGTCACCTTATTTGTCCTCTGTGTTTAGGCATCATGTTCTTCACCTTCCTCGGGACCAACTTACATCTCCAGCAGACTCTAGGAAGGTTTGCTTCAACCTGGCTCTCAACCTGTAGTGTTTTAAAACAGCTGATTGCCAGCTGGGTCATTCCTATAAATTATGTCCTCATAACTTTTTTGAGGAAAAGTACATATTATTTTAGTATTCTATCAGWAAAAGGACATATTGGTCAAGCTCAGGAACGTACATTTTTTTGGTTTATTWTCAAACCTGTTGCATGTTRGTAAAAGGGTGGACATTTGGAGCCTAATTAGTCATATAGTAGCTTGGCGAATGAGCAAGACTGAGCTAACATAATGGTGAACACTGACATTTTGTTAATTTTCTCAAGAATTTAGCCGAACAGGGTGGAAATATATAAGTGGGACATACAGACCAACAACATGAAACAATAGTTTATATTTATTTAGCTTTGCACCATTGTTTTCCCACCAAAGAAATTATGACACTTCCTGAATGTGATGTTTGTAGTAAGAGGTTGTTTTCTGAAATGGAGATTTACAACAAACTAACAGGGCAGAATAATTTTTTATATTTATTTTATTAAAGGCTTTATTTAACAAGGTATGACCCGCAACTTCTGGTTGGTTAAAGCGGAAGGGAGCTAGGGCGAGAGAGATGCCTGCCTGGCTGCCTGCTATGAGTTGAATCCCATCTGATGCACACATCCAAGAAGATTTACTCACAAGGCTACACACAAAAGACACAGTTAAGGCATCAGATAATTACCATATTTGTGTGGGTGTGGGGGATCGTCTGCTGGGTTAATTTTATTATCTGTCTGACAGTGATGTGCACTTCACGAACGATTCATTCTCTTTGAACGACTCTTTGTACATATTCGACTGTCATTATTCATTTTCTAAGTGACTCGTTCATTTAAGTCGATCATTTTACCAGCTAGTACTTAACACACGCTCCTCCGGCTCAGAGGCTCCAGAGACGTGCTCTGAACACGAACTGTCTATCATATGCGCGCATGAAAAATAGATAATGAGCACAGAGAAGAAAAATGTATGTTAAGAACTGATAATTGATCGCATGTTGCAAGAATTAATGCTATGAATTGATTGTTTAACGTTATGATGGACATCACAGCTTCGTAGAACCAAAACAAACACTGCCTCTGCCATAGCAGCGAGAAGTAGGGATGCTGAAGGTGCTGCAGCTACATGAAAAATCGGAATAAAAATATATACTGAACAAAAATACCTCATTTCAACCAGCATGTTAAATGTGACAATGAGCACAAAATAACTTGCTTACGCAGGTTCTAAGAATCCCATTTGTAATTTACGGACCTGTGATCTATAAATCTCAAATTAATTTAAAATTAACGGCACCTGAACGTGCCTTACAATCAGCGATGTCCCATTATAGGATGCTAGTACAAAATAGTGTTTAGTCAGGAATAACCATGGACCAAAAGAGAAAAGCAAACTTTTTGGAAGATGCGATCACTTGTGACATGATGCGGCTGAATGATGGCTGTTATATACCTGACCTGTCACTTATTTCCCTCTGGAATATCCCAGTAGTGAGGAATCCCAGAGTGGACAGTACTTGGACAGATACGGGAATGGCATGATTACAGCGTGTCTTCCTTTCCAGATTAGGGGCTAAATCCGCACAGAAATCTAACGGAACATTTTTTAGGGAGACGATGGCGATTTATAAGCCATGGATCATCATGCGCATAAAAGTAATTCCGGTCTCTGAAAACTCTCTCTTCTAAAATCACAGTTTACAATGTCTTCCAATAACGCAAGAACAGCCATGGTTACTTTTTTCGAATCTGACACACTATTTATAGAACATCGCATCCTGTTTCTAATTCAAGACACCTTGCGTCCTCACCCCTTTAATTGATCATTCCTAACAAATTGTTAATTAAGAAAGTGCAAAGTTCACCACAGGCTTGGACGCACATGTGTCCCAAACTGCAATACCCCTACATAACCAGTAGGAAAATCACTTATGTCAAGTCTAGACTTTACTTAGAGATAAGATCATTTCCACGTTAAAGTAAGGTTTTATAAATAACTACTTGTACGTGGTTTTCTGCGTAAGTCATATTTAAGATACAAATGTATCGTAAGTCCGTTTTATAAATGAGGCCCCAGATACTTATATATGTGGTCAATCTATCAACAGATTCCCCATTTATCTTCGTAGGGGGTAGTGGAGTTTTGTTTGTTCTGAAATCAATTTCCAGCTCTTTTGTTTTCTCAACAAGAAAGTTATCTGCGCACCACTGGACAAATATAGCTGTTTCTATGTCAACCTTGAAGAGAGGCTTGGTCTGGGTGGAGGAAACCCACAATAGAGGAGTGTAGCAGCTGCATTGATGACACACACAGCCGTCCATGTAATTCCCTGTAGAACCCATATGGAAGCTAACAATAGAAGGAACCCAAGCACATCTACCCTTTCATTTCCTTCTTTCTTTCTCTTATATCATTTTGCTGAGTGAAGTTTCTGTTTTGCTTGCCTTGTGGTGTCCTTGGAAGTCTTGAATGTCACTTGAAAATGAGTCACTAATGTTTAATGAACTATAAGGGACGTTCGTAGCCAATGGAACCGCAACCTAGGTTTTTTCTCTCTCGTTCTGCAGTGTCGTTGTCCTCCAGTAGGGGATTCTCTCTGAGGAAGACTGACGACGACCCCCGACCTTCCAAGTCACCCCAGACCCACCACAGCACTCAGCAGGTCAGAGACACAGAGACACAGAGTAAGAGCTGACCTGGCTCAAATACTATTTGAGCATTTGCTTCAGCCTGCCTACAGTGCCAGGTGGGCTGGGGTTTGCACTTGTGGACCTATTGGTACCATTGCAACAGGCAACCTTAATCAAGAACAGAAAATACAGAATAGGCGAATACCGGAACATCAGTCATCAAGATTCTGTCTTGATTCATACTTAGACGTTGATGAATGTTAGGGATGAAAGTATGGAGATGAAGAGATATTAAGGTCCTAAAGAGGTAAATAAACAGTCAAAGATATGTCTTGGACTCTGGCGCAGGAGTGATGATGACACCCAATTGGAATTTTCCACCAAAGTCAATTTAGAGCTCTCTTGTATTTTTCAAATTACCATGTGCATCTCTCATTTAATCAGGCTGCTATTAAGTATTTTGCTCTATGCATCCGAAAGGCAGCACGGATTTAATATACAGTAGAGTTGAACAGACAGTTGATCTTTTGCATTGAAGTGTGTAGGCTACCACTGTAAGTGGGCCTACTATAAATMTATATTTTTGGGGTGAAGTACACAGACAGTGCATCATATTTTGGTTTGGGAAAAAGTAAACACTAAATATTARTGAATTCAAATGATCTGTTTACAGGTTTACAACAATTTGCTATTGATTTTTTCTTTAAGAAACTGACCCACCAGAGACAGGCCCTACAGGAAATGTCACTGGAAAAGTTTAAAACATTCTTCCAACACCTCCAGAGACATTTGATCAAGCTCGCCATATATATTCTTTAGAAACTTCCTTGTCCTAATTCCAATACCAAAATATACAGCAAATAAGGGCATTATTTTCACCATAAAAGGTGAATGATGAGCTTTTTACAGGTGGAGTTATTACGCGCGTTCACATGCGCACCGTTTCAAGACGGGTCTGATTTATAACCGGAAACATGCATATATATGAATGTTGTTTCAGAAGCATCTGCACCCCACCAAGACAAACACTGTGGGAAACACTGACATATGATACTGACTTGTAAGACTCTGGCTGTGCTATGTCCCTATATGGCCTTCTATCCTCTGTTCAGTGATGGTCACAGCACCACCCCCTCTTTCTGCAGCAGCCTGACAGGCAGCAGTGGGTGTGCAGGACAGGCCAGGCTAGGTGTTCGTGGTTGGAAATAGGTCTGACTGGTGTGTGAGGCTGTCTTCTAGTGGTCTGTGTAATTTGAGAAATATTGTCTGAAATCCATGGAAATTCTGAATAATATATGGCAGTAACGTTCTCATCTGTCAAAAGTTCAACTCAAGTAATTTATTTTCAGACAAGTTGAATACATTTTAAAGGCAGACATTTTTCTGTATTTGTCAGACAATCATTAACCAATCCAGCGGTTTTACACTGATGTGCTTAATATATGCCATCTGGTTTGCTTAATATAACAAATTTGAAATGATTATACTTTCACTTTTGATACTTAAGTATATTTAAAACCAAATACTTTTAGACTTTTACTTAAGTAGTATTCTACTGGGTGACTTTCACGTCTATTAAGGTATCTTTACTTTTACTCAAGTACAAATATTGTGTTCTTTTTCCGCCACTGAAAGACTCAGGGGGCAGCATTTTCACATTGGATGAATCGCGTGCCCATAGTGAACTGCCTCCTACCCTGTCCCAGATGCTAATATATGCATATTATTATTACTATTGGATAGAAAACACTCTGAAGTTTCTAAAACTGTTTGAATTATGTCTGTGAGTATAACAGAACTCATATGGCAGGGAAACTTCCAAACAGGAAGTGGAAATTCTGGGGTTGGTTGATGTTAAACTCATCGTCTATTCCTATCCCAGTAAGATATGGATCTGTTCGCACTTCCTACTCCTTCCACTAGATGTCAACAGTCAGTAGAACGTGGAATGAAGCCTCTAGTGTGATGTGGGGCCGGATGGCAGCTATTTGAGTCAGTGGTCTGGCAGAATGCTAGTTCCTGGTCATGCGCTCTAGTCATGATATGGCCATGCGTTCCATTACTCTGTAGACAAAAACTAATGCTCCGGTTGGAACGTTATTGGATATACAGTATATCACAAAAGTATACACCCCTCACATTTTTGTAAATATTTGAGTATATCTTTTCATGTGACAACACTGAAGAAATTACACTTTGCTACAATGTAAAATAGTGAGTGTACAGCTTGTATAACAGTGTAAATTTGCTGTCCCCTCAAAATAACTCAACACACAGCCATTAATGTCTAAACCGCTGGCAACAAAAGTGAGTACACCCCTAAGTGAAAATGTCCAAATTGGGCCCAAAGTGTCAATATTTTGTGTGGCCACCATCATTTTCCAGCACTGCCTTAACCCTCTTGYGCATGGAGTTCACCAGAGCTTCACAGGTTGCCACTGGAGTCCTRTTCCACTCCTCCATGACGACATCACGGAGKTGGTGGATGTGAGAGACCTTGCACTCCTCCTTCCGTTTGAGGATGCCRCACAGATATTCAATAGGGTTTAGGTCTGGAGACATGCTTGGCCAGTCCATCACCTTTACCCTCAGCTTCTTTAGCAAGGCAGTGGTCGTCTTGGAGGTGTGTTTGGGGTCGTTATCATGTTGGAATACTGCCCTGCYGCCCAGTCTCCGAAGGGAGGGGATCATGCTCTGCTTCAGTATGRCACAGTACATGTTGGAATTCATGGTTCCCTCAATGAACTGTAGCTCCKCAGTGCCGGCAGCATTCATGCAGCCCCAGACCATGACACTCCCACCACCATGCTTGACTGTAGGCAAGACACACTTGTCTTTGTACTCCTCACCTGGTTGCCGCCACACACGCTTGACACCATCTGAACCAAATAACTTTATCTTGGTCTCATCAGACCACAGGACATGGTTCCAGTAATCCATGTCCTTAGTCTGCTTGTCTTCAGCAAACTGTTTGCGGGCTTTCTTGTGCATCATCTTTAGAAGAGGRTTCCTTCTGGGARGACAGCCATGCAGAKCAATTTGATGCAGTGTACGGCGTATGGTCTGAGCACTGACAGGCTGACCCCCCACCCCTTCAACCTCTGCAGCAATGCTGGCAGCACTCATACATCTATTTCCCAAAGACAACCTCTGGATATGACGCTGAGCACGTGCACTCAACTTCTTTGGTCGACCATGGCGAGGCCTGTTCTGAGTGGAACCTGTCCAGTTAAACCGCTGTATGGTCTTGGCCACCGTGCTGCAGCTCAGTTTCAGGGTCTTGCCAATCTTCTTATAGCCCAGGCCATCTTTGCCATGAGGTGCCATGTTGAACTTTCAGTGACCAGTCAGTATGAGGGAGTGTGAGAGCGATGACACCAAATTTAACACACCTGCTCCCCATTCACACCTAAGACCTTGTAACACTAACGAGTCACATGACACCGGGGAGGGAAAATYGCTAARTGGGCCCAATTTGGACATTTTCACTTAGGGGTGTAKTCKCTTTTGTTGCCAGCGGTTTAGACATTAATGGCTGTGMGTTGAGTTATTTTGAGGGGACAGCAAATTTACACTGTTATACAAGCTGTACACTCACTACTTTACATTGTAGCAAAGTGTCATTTCTTCAGTGTTGTCACATGAAAAGATATACTCAAATATTTACAAAAATGTGAGGGGTGTACTCACTTTTGTGATATACTGTATATGATAACAACATCCTGATGATTGATTCTCTACTTAATTTGACCAGTTTATTCGACCTGGAATATAACTTTTTTAAATTTTCTTCCGAGTTCGCCTGGACCGGCGCCAGCGTTTGGACATGTGAACTAAACGTGCTAGCAAAAGTAGCTAATTGGACACTAGTAATGGACATTATCGAACAAAACAACGATTTATTGTGGAACTAGGATTCCTGGCACTGCATTCTGATGAAAGATCATCAAAGGTAAGGGAATATTTATGATGTAATTTCGTATTTCTGTTGACTCCAACATGGCGGAGAAATGTTGTGTATTTCTGAGCGCCGTCTCAGATTATTGCATGGTATGCTTTTTCCGTAAAGTAAAAAAAAAAATCTGACACAGCGGTTGCATTATGAACAAGTGTATCTTTAATTATATGTAAAACGTATCTTTCATCAAAGTTTATGATGAGTATTTCTGTTATTTGACGTGGCTCTCTGTAATTACTCTGGATATTTTGGAGGCGTTTCTGAACATAGCGCCAATGTAAACCGAGATTTGTGGATATAAATATGCACATTATCAAACAAAACATAAATGTATTGTGTAACATGATGTCCTATGAGTGTCATCTGATGAAGATTATCAAAGTTAGTGATTCATTTTATCTCTATTTCTGCTTTTGTGACTCTATCTTTGGCTGGGAAAAATGGCTGTGTGTTTTTTGGATTTGGTGGTGATCTAACAAATATATGTTGTGCTTTCGCTGTAAAACATTTAAAAAATCGGACACAATGGGTAGATTAACAAGATGTTTATCTTTCATTTGCTGTATTGGACTTGTTATTGTGTGAAAGTTACATATTTCCKAAAAATATTTTTGAATTTCGCGCGCTGCCTTTTCAGCGGAATGTTGTGGGTGTTCCGCTAGCGGAACCCCTGGGCTACAAAGGTTAAACTGAACTGCATCTCTGTCTCTGCCTGATCTTTAAGTAGAGTCCCACAGTAGACGGGCATCACCTGACCATGCTTTCTGGAAGAAATGTTTGGGGTGTGGTCATTTTGTTCTGAATGCTACGTGTTGAGTTTGACCCATCAGTGAGTTTATTCATTTGACAATATTCAAAATGTTCATTATGTAAAATCACTGCAATGATGTCCTTTTGTTTTCAGTTGGTTTGTTTAGATAAGCTTTGCTGGTTTGAGGTCCAGGCAGCTTATTGGCCGCACCCTCCAATAAAGGTGTCTTTAAGTAGTAAGTTGTATTTCAAAAATGATTTTGCTTATGTAAATGCAGTGGTTAACTGTTATTTATTTTCTACCATCAGAAATGCAGTATTGTTTGTCATTATTTTTGGTCCTCTTGTGATCTTGGTCATCTGAATCTCTGTGAAAGCACTGTTTTATTTTWAAAAAACTATCTAGTGGAAGTAACAGATCGAAGTAATTTTGGTGTACTCTTGTTAATGTGTGTAATTTATCTCTCAAACAAGCTAACCTATTGTAATCCTCTAAGCTTTAATAAACTTTGATTGTTCTTTATATCTGCCTCTTTATTGTTTCCCTTTAATGGGCCTAGAATCCGTTTAGATGTTACAATTGTAAATATCATGACACAAGGCGAGACCCAGATGCAGACACAGGAGGCAGATGGTTGGAGTCTTACAATGTTTATTAATCCAAAAGGAATAGGCAAGAGAATGGTCYTGGACAGGCAAAAGGTCAAAATCATATCAGAGTCCAGGAGATACAGAGTGGTAGACAGGCTCATGGTCAAGGCAGGCAGAATGGTCAGGCAGGCGGGTACATAGTCCAGAACAGGCAAGGGTCAAAACCGGGATGACTAGAAAAAAGAGAATAGCAAAGGCATGAGTATGGGAAAAAACACTTGTTGACTTGGAACATACAAGACGAACTGGCACAGAGAGACAGAAAACACTTGGATAAATACACTGGGGGAAAAAAGCAACACTTGGAGGGGGTGGAGACAATAACGAGGACAGGTGAAACTGATCAGGGTTTGACAGTAATATATATTTTTATTTTGCTACGGTGTTGTCTGCGCCGTTGCATTACTCTGGAGTGATGACCCAACTCAATAGGTGGCCTGTCACGAACCTGTGTTTAATGTTTTGGCGAGTTTGGTTAACACTAGTCGGCACGTGCTACTACAATATCCTCCAGTCATGTCCCAAAAACACTACGGTAAATACAATAGTATACTAATGTCATGTCTGCAAAAACACTACAGTGAATACAAGAGAATATAAATTTAGTAATATACAGTATTTCCACCAAAGTATATATATATATTTTCTATGTGGGCAGTGTGCAGTATAGTATTCTACACAATTCTATAGTAAGCACTATATGATCGAAGGGGGAACGTCCGAGGAAATCCTCATCATGATCTCCCCAAGGACAGCACGTTCAAATCAAAACAGCATCGACAAAGCTAGCAGGAAAGCTAGCTAGCGGTCCAGTCCACCTAAAAATTCTAAACCAAGCACTATATAATCGAGGTATACAATGGTGTGGAGTATAGTATACTACAAAATATTATAGTAAGTACTACATGATTGAGGGATACTACAGTGTGTAGTATAGAATTATCCAGTATACTTTTAGAGTGATGTGTATTATTGAATTGTTTGATATTACTGCGCTGTTGGAGCTAGGAACACAAGCATTTCGCTACACCCGCAATAACATCTGTTATGTGATGCAAGCAATAAAATTAGATTTGATTACTTCAAAAATCTATACTAAGAAATACACGATTGAGCTACAGTGTGGAGTATAGGATTCTACAGTTTAAAATAGAATTCCGTAGTAAGTACGGTAGTATTCTATAGTAAACTGTAGTATTTTTTATGTAGGTTGTTTGGCTAAAGAACTGCACAAACTATCAGTGTCTAGGTAGATACTTAGTAGAGGAAATGTGTACAGGAAGGTATACAATAAGGACTGCAATTATAATAAATATATCTGTAAATGAAAATACATTTTTAAGAAGGCAGTGAATGCCTTGGATGGGCATCCTCAACTTTCTTTCCCGGTTATTTATTATAGGTCATTTGTATTTACTTAGTTAGTTTGTATAAAGTAAATGTCATTTTTCATCAAAAAYAAATTGGTTCTGTTTCTGGTGATGACTCTGGTTTCTCTGTGAAGTGATTGTGATCTGTGGTTTGCTCACCAGAAAACTTCAACCACGGGTCTGTGGCAGGTGCCTTGGAAGCTATGAAAACAATTCACAGGTTGAAAGGAAAGTACAGTATGTCATCCACTTATCTGCTGCACAACTTTGCCTTTGGTATTCAAGCTAAGAAGCATGTGTTGATATCCTCCTAGTATTTAATTTGTGTCCTCTCTAAAAGACATCAGTTCTTGGTCCGTATCTCTGAGGCCATACAAGCCACTGTACCTTTGAGAGGACATTCTGGGCTTTTCAATGATATTTCATGTTTTGGGGGTTTGAACTTATCAACTTTATCTTCCTGCCACAACTATGTTTTTCACCWATTTTTTCTACATACCAGTCCTAATGACCACTACAGAGGGCAATTTTGCATTTACAAAAAAAGATAAATAACAATATTTTTTCAACCCCAAACACTTATTTCTCAGGATGATATGATAATTAGGACAAAATGGTTGTATCTTAAAGAGTGTACACCATTTGACTTAATGGGGAGCTATGGCAAGATGGTCTGCAATAGAGGAACAAATGTAGTGATGGTCCCTGTAAGTAGGATTCATGTCAACTAGTAATGTTTAAGCTGGAGGCCAAGCTGAGAACTCAACACTGACATATTGGGTGGTAGACATACTGTAGAACTAACTGCCTGGTTAAGGGCATACCATGAAATCTGGGACTTGATTAGTCCCTTGCTGAAAATGGAGGAGGCACAGAGAACATGGTTCTGATTGGTCCTTTCTGTGTTCCACAGGATGACTGCTTCCTGACCCACCTGAGCCTGGCGGGAAATGGCGGATGTCAGCGTGGTGTGTGTGTTTGTGGTGTCTCTCAATGTATATTAACCCCTGTCCTTTTGTATTTAGCTAGTTGAGCTGCCTGGGTCTTTTCCAAGTATCTGCCCTGTACACTACCTCTGGATCATGTGACCTGACTGTCTAGTACTGAGATCTGTAAGTTCTGCTGTTCAGGTGTCTGCCTGTCTGAACCTCCATGGTGTCTGTGGACCTGTCCGGGAACACGGGCAGTGACCTAAGTAGGACTCCAAAGCCTCCTCTCCACTCAGCGACCTTTGACCTATTTCATCCTCCAAGGTACAGTAGGCCTATCGTAGTCTGTTGGTTCTCAGTCTGACTCTGTCTCTCTCTTAATCCCTCTAATTTGTTCCCTCTCTTTCATTCTTCAGGTTGTCAGGTAGCTGGCCCCTGGGTCAGCTCTAGTTTGGATGGCCAGTCAGAATAAGTCCAGGACCTGCAACTGTGCTCCCAGAGGTTCAACAAACTGGACCGTGAGGCACTGCAGCAGACCTGGGGCCAGAGAAGGCCTGGGTGCTGCGTCCTCTCCAGAGATGCCAAGTACCTGCTCAATACTGCCCCCTCGCTGTGAGGAGGACTTCTTGAGTTTTCACACCCTTAAAGACTGAAGTTGCTTGCATTCGAATGTGTACACATGAGATGATTTACCCTCCTTGGTCCTCATATTTGAGGCATCTTTTGGGGACACGGGCTGCAGAGGTATCTCAGCATTAATATTTTGTACACATGAAGTAAATGTAATGTAAATATACCTATTTCAGTGTGTTTTTGTGTGTGTGTTTATATGTGTATGTGCATTGCCTATGTTTTTGTAAGTATTCAATGAAAAAAWGAAAAAATGAAGTCAAGATAATTATTATTAGTTTTGGACTGCTTATTGCCATGGGGCTTTCTTCCATGCAACCTCCCAACATTTGCTGACAGACAGTTGAAATGGTCAAGCTGAGAAATGATTATGTCCCTCCATTCTGTCATGTTCCCCCTAGTCTCTCCCCACAGCCGCTGCATCTCCGCCACAACTCTGGGGGTGGAGCGTCATGACTTGCAAGTGAAACAATGTTCTCCCCCAACTTGGTGTGAGCTTCTAAAGACACAGCTTCACACTGTTGTTTCCTTCCTTGTTAGTTAAACTGACTGGCCATCTTCGCACCTTTTAATATTTTCACAAAGGAGAGTGTTGTGTGGGCTTCAAGATACTGTGGGAAAGTGCCTAGTCACACATCAGTGTATCACTATATCACTCAGAGATTGGATCAATGAAATTATGGTTAGGATAACTCATTTCATCACCTGTTACTGTTATTTATTATTTCTAAAAAGCAATTACTAAATGGTTTCTGTTAGTGCAACTTGTTGATGGTGCTACTGCCATCTTGTTATTAACTATTTAAGCATACCCATTTGCGTAAAGTGCTGCTAACCACACCGTTATGGTTGGGGACATTTTTAAAAACATGCACAAACCTTTTCACAGTTTGAAAGATGCAGTATGCATGCATACTGAAATACTTTATAGAAAGTGCAAATCAGTGGACACGTAGCCTCTTCCCACAGCTGCTGTGTCTAACCTATTAGTTTGCGGCAAGCCAGAGTAAGACATACATGTGTTTACGCTCTGGTCTAGCTAGAATCCTCTCAGAAGAAGATATAAACATTACACTACTGTACATAAAGCAAAGTATTTTGTATTTGAGTTTCCCGCAGCTGAACACTAGAACAAAATAACAAAGTGAAGAAACAAAACCGAAACAGTCCTGTCAGGTGCAGAACACTAAACAGAAAACAACTACCCACAAAACACAGGTTGGAAAAAGCTACCTAAGTATGGTTCCCACTCAGAGACAACGATAGACAGCTGTCCCTGATTGAGAACCATACCCGGCCAAAACAAAGAAATACAAAACATWGAAAAATGAACATAGAATGCCCACCCCAAATCGCACCCTGACCAAACCAAAATAGATACATAAAAAGCTCTCTAAGGTCAGGGCGTGACAGTGTATCTTTTGGTGACAGGCTGCCAAGTGATCTCATGCATTAATATTTTGTATTCATTACACAGATATACCCCTGGACTTTTCCCACATTTTGTTACTTTACAACCTTATTCTAAAATGGATTAAATAGTTTTRCCCCCTCTTCAATCTACACACAATAACCCATAACAAAAAAGCAAAAACAGGTTTTTAGAAKTGTATTGAAAATAAAAAAACAGCAAGAACTTATTTACATAACTATTCAGACCCTTTGCTATGGGACTCAAAATTGAGCTCAGGTGCATCCTGTTTCCATTGATCATTGTTGAGATGTCTCTACAACTTGATTGGAGTCCTCCTGTTGTAAATTCAATTGATTGGGAATGATTTGGAAAGGCATACACCTGTCTATATCAGGTCCCACAGTTGACAGTACATGTAACACTGCYGGAGCCTTGCCMAAGCTGGAGTAACTTCRGGGCAGCCTCTCTCCCGGACAATGGAGCAATGAAAACCTTCTTTACCTTTGCCATGAACTCCTCCAGACTGAAGCATTCAGCCWACTGTTGTTCCCATACTGCCGGAGCCCAGGCGAGAGCCCTCCCGGACATCAGCGTGATGAGGTATGGTATCTTAGAGCGGTTCGAGGAGGGCTGCAGCTCAATGATTAGTGAACACTGAGCGAGAAACGCCCGACAGGTGCCCTGACAACAGACAAACAGAGAACACAGGTATAAATACACAGGGGATAATGTGGAAGATGGGCGACACCTGGAGGGGTGTGGAGACAAGCACAAAGACAGGTGAAACAGATCAGGATGTGACAGGTTTACTGTTTATTTGAGGAATATACTGCTATATCTTAGCATTACATTACATTCCTCTCTAACTGGTTTTGGACAAGGAGGAATCACATTTTTAAATGTAATTGAAGTATTACATTATTTAAACTTTTCTGGTCTTGTTCATTTCTCAATAAAACCCCTTGTGTTAATTCATACAATCATCCTCAGTGGTGTTTGACTTATTGTCAGTATCACTGGAATGGCTTGCAACAAGAGGATGGAATGRGGTGTGATTTCTTAATTAAACCCCATAGAGTCAATGTCTGGAAAACAGCATTTTGAAATGGGTTTCCATGGCCAGCAGCTGCACACAAGCCTGAGATCACAATGCACAATGCCAAGCATTGGCTGGAGTGGTGTGAAGCTCGCCGCCATTGGACTCTGAATCAGTGTAAACGCGTTCTCTGGAGTTAATCACAAACACTAATTGTAACGGTACTCGTCCTCGTCTAATGACGAGTATGAAAAGTCGGACCAATGTGCAGCGTGGTAAGTGTCCATTTTAATGAAATGCAACTAAACACTGAATGACAAAACAAAAAGAGAAATGAACGAGACTGAAACAGTTCTGTATGGTAAAACATAGACACAGAAAACAACTACCCACAACCCATAGTGGGAAAACCGGCTACCTAAGTATGATTCTCAATCAGAGACAACGATCGACAGCTGCCTCTGATTGAGAACCACACCAGGCCACACACAGAAATACAAACATAGAAAAACAACATAGAATGCCCACCCCAACTCACGCCCTGACCAAACCAAAATAAAGACATAAAAAAGGAACTAAGGTCAGGACGTGACAGTACCCCCCACCAAAGGTGCGGACTCCGGCCGCAAAACCTAAATCCATAGGGGAGGGTCTGGGTGGGCAACTGTCCGCGGTGGTGGCTCTGGCGCGGGACGTGGACCCCACTCCACCATAGTCTTGGCCCACTTAGGTGGCGCCAGTCCGGGGTCGGCTGCCCTTGCAGCGGGCCCCGAATAGACGGGAGACTCTGGAAGCGCCGGAGTGAAGGGCGACTCTGGCAGCTACGCCTGGTGCGTAGAGGAGGCACCGGAAGGACCGGGTTGTGGGGAAGCACTGGAGCTCTGGTGCGCAGCCTTGGRACCACTCCTCCAGGCTGGATGGCCACTTTAGCCCGGACCCTCRAGAGTGCAGGCACAGGTTGAACCGGGCTTTGGGGGAGCACTGGAGCTCTGGTGCATACCACTCGCACCTCTCCCTTATGCTCAATGCCCACATTCGCCCGGCACGGGCAGAGCGCAGGCATAGGGTGAACTGCACCCTCCCAGCGCCCCGGAGACACAGCACGCAGAGCCGGCGCAGGATACCCTGGACCGAAACGGCGTACCGGAGACCAAACACGCTGATCTGGCACAATCCGCCCCGGCTGGATGCCCACTCTCGCATGGCACTTGCGGGGGGCTGGCCTATAGCGCTTCGGGCTATGAGTGCGTACTAGCGACACCGTGCGCTCCACCGCATAACACGGTGCCTGACCAGTACAACGCTGCTTTCGGTAAGCACGGGGAGTTGGCTCAGGTCTATCGCCTGACTCCGCCAATCTCCCCGTGTGCCCCTTTTTTGGGGGGGCTGCCTCTCGTGCCTGTTGCGCTGCCTTACCTCATATCGCCGCCGCTCAGCTTTTGCTGCCTCCAGTTCTTCTTTGGGGCGGCGATATTCCCCAGCCTGACTCTAGGGTCCCTTGCCGTCCAATATCTCCTCCCAATTCCAGGAGTCCAGAACCCTCTGCTCCTTGTTACCACTCTGCTTGGTCCGTTGGTGGTGGGTGTGTTGGTCATTTTATTAAAATGCACTGAACACTAAAATATAAAATAAACAAACAAAGAACAACCGAAACAGTTCCGTCTGGTAACTAATACAAAGACAGAAAACAACTACCCACAAATCATAGTGGGAAAACAGGCTACCTAGGTATGGTTCTCAATCAGAGGCAGCTGTCTATCGTTGTCTCTGATTGGGAACCATTTTTAGGCAGCCATATTCCGTTGGGTATTTCGTGGGTTATTGTCTATGTGTAAGTTGCCTGTGTCTGCACTTGTTGATTATATAGCGTTACGTTCGTATGTTATTTTTGATAGTGTGTTTAGTGTTCTTCGTTTCGTTAAATAAATAAGAATGTATTTATATCACGCTGCGCCTTGGTCCTCCTCTCTTCCACCATACGACGAACGTGACAACCACCTCATAAACAGATAGCAATGTATCCATGTGGAGTTGAATATTGGTGTCCCCCAAGGTTCCATTCTGGCTCCTGTGCTTTTCAAAATGTATATAAATGTTCTAATGCTAAAAATATTTGTCATGTAAATGTAAATATTTGGTATCAATGTAAAAAGGGTATCAATGAGCCTGTTTAACTGCCATGGTGCTGGCCAGTACGAGGCGCTGTTGTTGTTTACCTGCGAATGCGCTTGCCAGCCGGAGGCTGTGTAGCTACAGGCAGCAGGCTGTGAGGCTGTAGGCCGGCATGGAGAGGCTGGCCAGTAAGGGGCAGGCTGACAGCAGGCAGGACAGGGGCCGTCACCCAGTGTGTTCACACTCCGATCCAACAAGAGTGTATATAAAACACAGCCTCATATGTCAGAGTCAGAACATTTTCCAACCACAAACACCTAGCCTGGCCTGTCCTGCACACCCACTGCTGCCTGTCAGGCTACTGCAGAAAGTGGGGCGGGGCTGTGACCATCACTGAACAGAGGGTGCTGAATCATGGGCCCCTACAAGGCCATATAGGGACATAGCACAGAGTCTTACAAGTCAGTATCATACAGTGCCTTAAAAAAACCGCTTGCAACACAACAACACATTTTGTTGTGTTACAGCCTGATTTTAAAATGTATTAAATTGAGATTTTTTGGTCACTGGCCTACACACATTACCTCATAATGTAAAAAAGAAAATCTAAAATGTCTTGAGTCAATAAGACCATCTTGCCATAGCTCCCCATTAAATCAAATGGTATACAACCATTGTAACCTAACTACCATATCAGCACATGCTTCTTAGCTTGAATACCAAAGGCAAAGTTGTGCAGCAGATAAGTGGATGACATAATTCCTTTTCAACCTGAGGCGCCTGCCTCAGACCTGTGGTTTAGGTTTACTGGTTAGCAGACCACAGACAACAAACACTTTACAGAGAAACAAAAGTTTCATTACCAGAAACCCAACCAATTGTTTCAACAAATTCTGTTGAAAGCTTCTTTATCATTTTACTGATTTATTTATTGTATTTGCAGTCTTCATCGTGTCCCTTCCTGGACAAATTTCCTCTACTAAGTAAATACTTACTGTTGAGACTGTGAAAGTTTATGCAGTTCTTTAGACAAACAATGTTTAATTCATGTGAAAGTACACAATAGAATAACTTTATTTGAATTTGTGTGTGTGCGTGTGCGTGCATTTGTGTGTGTGCATGTGTGTGTGTGTGTGTTCATCTGGGAAAGGAGTACTAACGTCAGATGTTTTGAAGGAGGGTGGTCAGCGGGTCCACAGCGGATGGCAGACAGATCAAGTTGAGTGAGACATTGGAGAGGCAGAGTCTTCAGGACCAGCTCAAAGCCCGTAGAGCACAGGGCATTATGGGACAGATTCACCAATTTCAGGTGCRCTGTACCTGTAGGACGATGACATGACTCTGATTCTTAGGTCACATTTCAAGAACCACCTCACAAACAGATCTCAATGTATCCATGTGGAGTTGAACATTGGTGTCCCCCAAGGTTCCATTCTGGCTCCTATGCTTTACACCATTTATATAAATGATCTAATGCTAATAATAGGTGTCATATCAATGTAAAAAGGGTATCAATGAGCCTGTTAACCTGCCAGCGTGCTGGCCAGTAAGAGGCGGTGTTGCTGTATACCTGTGAAGGCGCTGGCCAGTAGGAGGTTGTGTAGCTACAAGCAGCAGGTTTTGAAGATGCAGAGCAGCAGGGGAGAGGCTTGCCATTAGGGGGCAGGCTGACAGCAGGCAGGACAGGGTCCGTCACCCAGCGGGTTCACACTCCAGTCCAACTTCTCCAGACACTTCTAGGGCGGGGGCGGGGGAGAGACAAGATTTTGTGTGAAAGACAGCCTCATATATCAGAGTCAGACCACAAACACCTAGTCTGGCCTGTTCTGCAAACCCACTGCTGCCTGTCAGGCTACTGCAGAAAGCGGGGCGGGGCTGTGACCATCACTGAACAGAGGGTACTGAATCATGTGCCCCTACAAGGCCATACAGGGACATAGCACAGAGTCTTACAAGTCAGTATCATACAATGCCTTCAGAAAGTATCACACCCTTRGACTTTTTCCACATTTTGTTYTGTTACAGCCTGAATTTAAAATTAAATACATTTTGKTTTTTGTCACTGGCCTACACACAATACTGCATGAATCAATACCCTGTCTTAAAATGAAAATCTGGAATGTCTTGAGTCAATATGTATTTAACCCCTTTGTTATGGCAAGGCCAAATAAGTCCAGGATAAAAATGTGCTTAACAAGTCACATAATAAGTTGCATGGACTAACTCTGTGGGAAATAATAGTGTTGAACATGATTTGAGTGACTACCTCATCTCTGTACCCCACACATACATATAATTGTAAGGTCCCTCAGTCGAGCAGTGAATTTCAAACACAGATTCAACCACAAAGACCATAGAGGTGTTCCAGTGCCTCGCAATGAATGGCACCTATTTGTAGATGGGTAAAAATTCAAAAAGCAGACATTGAATATCCCATTGAGCATGGTGAAGTTACCAATTAGACTTTGGATGGTGTATCAATACAACCAGTCACTACAAAGATACAGGCGTCCTTCCTAACTCAGTTCCCAGTAAGGAAGGAAACCACTCAGGTTTCACGGATCCCTCCGGAACTTTCATTATGCCCACCTGTCCCCTATTCCCACTGATTAGTACTTGTATAAGTGTGCCKTTTGGTTTCCATTGGGCTGTCGATTATTGTTCCAATGTCTGTTGGTGCTTGTGAGTACCTGTGCTGTGTGTTTTGGGCTTTCGTGCCCTTGTGGATTGCGCAGATGAGAACAGGTCTTGTCCCGTGTGTCCCGTGTGTATGAAGAGATTCGGGAGACAGACGCAGGAATGCGTAATAGGATTTTTTATTAAGCCCAAATTACGGCGAAGACCAATCAAACACGTAATGGTAATCACCAATGGTGACCTTATAGGCTGTCTCGTCGTTGTCTGTGACCACTGTCGTGTCGTCTGCAAACTTAATGATGGTGTCAAAGTCGTGCCTGGCCATGCAGTACAGGAGGGGACTGAGCATGCACCCCTGAGGGGCTCCAGTGTTGAGGTGATTAGTCCCAGGATCCTTAGCTTAGTGATGAGCTTTGAGGGCACTATGGTGTTGAACGCTGAGGTGTAGTCAATGAATAGCATTTTCATGTAGGTGTTCCTTTTGTCCAGTGGGAAAGGGCAGTGTGAAGTGCAATAGAGATTGCATCATCTGTGGATCTGTCTGAGCGTTATGCAAATTGGAGTGGGTCTAGGGTCTGATGGTGTTAATGTGAGCCATTACCAACCTTTCAAAGCACTTCATGGCTACGGACGTGAGTGCTACGTGTCTGTAGTCATTTAGGCAGGTTACCTTAGTGTTCTTGGGCACAGGGACTATGGTGGTCTGCTTGAAGCATGTTGGTATTACAGACTCAATCAGGGACATGTTGAACATGTCAGTGAAGACACCTGCCAGTTGGTCAGCACATGCCCGGAACACACGTTCTGGTAATCCACCAGGGCCAGCGGCATTGTGAGTGTTGACCTGTTTAAAGGTCTTACTCACATCGGCTAAGGAGAGCGTGATTACACAGTCGTCAGGAACAGCTGATGCTCTCATGCATGCCTCAGTGTTGCTTGCCTCGAAGCAAGCACAGATGTGATTTAGCTCGTCTGGTAGGCTCGTGTCACTGGGCAGCTCGCGGCTGTGCTTCCCTTTGTAGTCTGTAATAGTTTGCAGGCCCTGCCACATCCAATGAGCATCGGAGCCGGTGTAGAACAATTCAATTTTAGTCCTGTATTGGCACTTTGCCTGTTTGATGGTTCYTCAGAGGGCATAGCAGGATTTCTTATAAGCTTCCGGGTTAGAGTCCCGCACCTTTAAAGAGGCAGCTCTACCCTTTAGCTTAGGGCGAATGTTACCTGTAATACATGGCTTCTGGTTGGGGCATGTATGTACAGTCACTGTGGGGACGACATCCTCGATACACTTATTGATAAAGCCAGTGACTGATGTGGTGTACTCCTCAATGCCATGGGAAGAATCCCGGAACATATTACAGTCTGTGCTAGCAAAACAGTCCTGTAGTTTAGCATCTCCTTCATCTGACCACTTTTTTATAGACCGAGTCACTGGTGCTTCCTGCTTTAAWTTTTGCTTGTAAGCAGGAWTCAGGAGGATAGAATTATMGTCAGATTTGCCAAATGGAGGGTTGCGCATTTAACATGCTGCTAGAAATGAGGTAAAACTGATTTCAGTTTCCCCTGSATTAAAGTCCCCGGCCACTAGGAGCGCCACCTCTGMGTGAGCGGTTTCCTGTTTGCTTATTTCCTTATACATCTGACTGAGTGAGGTCTTAGTGCCAGCATCCGTCTGTGGTGGTAAATAAACAGCCACYAKWWWWWTTMATGAAAACTCTCTTGACAAATASTGAGGTCTGCAGCTTATCATGAGATACTCTACTTCAGGCGAGCAAAATCTAGAGACTTCCTTAGATTTCGTGCACCAGCTGTTGTTTACAAATATACACAGACATCCTCCCTTGTCTTACCAAAGTGTGCCGTTTTATCTAGCCGGTACAGGGTATTTCCCGCCAGTTGAATGTTTCCATGTCGTCATTCAACCGCGATTCGGTGAAACATAAGATATTACTGTTTTTATTGTCCTGTTGGTAGGATATTTGTGATCGTACATCGTCTAATTTATGTCCAATGATTACAATATATATACTGTATATATATATATATATATATATATACACTGCTCAAAAAAATAAAGGGAACACTTAAACAACACAATGTAACTCCAAGTCAATCACACTTCTATGAAATCAAACTGTCCACTTAGGAAGCAACACTGATTGACAATAAATTCACATGCTGTTGTGCAAATGGAATAGACAAAAGGTGGAAATTATAGGCAATTAGCAAGACACCCCCAAAAAGAGTGATTCTGCAGGTGGTGACCACAGACCCATTCCAATTCCTATGCTTCCTGGCTGATGTTTTGGTCACTTTTGAATGCTGGCGGTGCTCTCACTCTAGTGGTAGCATGAGACGGAGTCTAGAACCCACACAAGTGGCTCAGGTAGTGCAGTTCATCCAGGATGGCACATCAATGCGAGCTGTGGGCAAAAAGGTTTGCTGTGTCTGTCAGCGTAATGTCCAGAGCATGGAGGCGCTACCAGGAGACAGGCCAGTACATCAGGAGACGTGGAGGAGGCCGTAGGAGGGCAACAACCCAGCAGCAGGACCGCTACCTCCGCCTTTGTGCAAGGAGGTGCACTGCCAGAGCCCTGCAAAATGACCTCCAGCAGGCCACAAATGTGCATGTGTCAGCATATGGTCTCACAAGGGGTCTGAGGATCTCATCTCGGTACCTAATGGCAGTCAGGCTACCTCTGGCGAGCACATGGAGGGCTGTGCGGCCCCCACAAAGAAATGCCACCCACACCATACTGACCCACCGCCAAACCGGTCATGCTTGAGGATGTTGCAGGCAGCAGAACATTCTCCACGGCGTCTCCAGACTCTGTCACATGTGTGCTCATGTGCTCAGTGTGAACCTGCTTTCATCTGTGAAGAGCACAGGCGCCAGTGGCGAATTTGCCAATCTTGGTGTTCTCTGGCAAATGCCAAACGTCCTGCACGGTGCTGGGCTGTAAGCACAACCCCCACCTGTGGACGTCGGGCCCTCATACCACCCTCATGGAGTCTGTTTCTGACCGTTTGAGCAGACACATGCACATTTGTGGCCTGCTGGAGGTCATTTTGCAGGGCTCTGGCAGTGCACCTCCTTGCACAAAGGCGGAGGTAGCGGTCCTGCTGCTGGGTTGTTGCCCTCCTACGGCCCTCCACGTCTCCTGATGTACTGGCCTGTCTCCTGGTAGCGCCTCCATGCTCTGGACACTACGCTGACAGACACAGCAAACCTTTTTGCCACAGCTCGCATTGATGTGCCATCCTGGATGAACTGCACTACCTGAGCCACCTGTGTGGGTTCTAGACTCCGTCTCATGCTACCACTAGAGTGAGAGCACCGCCAGCATTCAAAAGTGACCAAAACATCAGCCAGGAAGCATAGGAACTGAGAAGTTGTCTGTGGTCACCACCTGCAGAATCACTCCTTTTTTTGGGGGTGTCTTGCTAATTGCCTATAATTTCCACCTTTTGTCTATTCCATTTGCACAACAGCATGTGAAATGTATTGTCAATCAGTGTTGCGCTTCCTAAGTGGACAGTTTGATTTCACAGAAGTGTGATTGACTTGGAGTTACATTGTGTTGTTTAAGTGTTCCCTTTATTTTTTAGAGCAGTGTATATATATATTTGATATTTTTCGAAGTAGCCACCCTTTGCCTTGATGACAGCTTTGCACACTTTTGGCATTCTCTCAARCAGCTTCATGAGGTAGTCATCTGGAAGGCATTTCAATTAACAGATGTGCCTTGTTAAATATTAATTTGTGGAATGTCTTTCCTTCTTAATGCGTTTCAGACAATCAGTTGTGTTGTGACAAGGTAGGGGTGGTATACAGAAGTTAGCTTATTTGGTAAAAGACCAAGTCCATAATATGGCAAGAACAGCTCAAATAACCAAAGAGAAATGACAGTCCATCATTGCTTTAAGACATGAAGGTCAGTCAATTCTGAAAATGTAAAGAACTTCAAGTGCAGTCGCAAAAACCATCAAGCGATACGATGAAAATGGCTCTCATGAGGACCGTCAGAGGAAAGGAAGACAGAGTTACCTCTGCTGCAGAAATAACCACTACTAAAGGACACCAATAAGAAGAAGACACTTGCTTGGGCCAAGAAACACGAGCAATGGACATTAATGTGTGTAATGTGTTTTGTTTGGTAAATTGTTTTGTAAATATTTTTGGTGCCACTAAATGAACAGTGAATTATTTAAATCAATATTGTCAATATTTGTATTATTATTATTTAAAAATATATACTGTATATATGGATGAGTGAGGGCCGAACGGCATAGGCAAGATGCAGTAGATGATATAGAGTACAGTATATACATTTGAGATGAGTAGTGTAGGGTATGTAAACATTATATAAAGTGGCATAGTTTAAAGTGACAAGTGACAAGTGATACATTTATTACATCCAATTTTTAATTATTAAAGTGGCAAAKAATTTAATCAGTATGTTGGCAGCAGCCACTCAATGTTGGTGATGGCTGTTTAACAGTCTGATGGCCTTGAGATAAAAGCTGTTTTTCAGTCTCTCGGTCCCAGCTTTGATGCACCTGTACTGACCTCGCCTTCTGGATGATAGCGGGATGAACAGGCGGTGGCTCGTGTGGTTGTTGTCCTTGATGATCTTTTTGGCCTTCCTGTGATATTGGGTTGTGTAGATGTCCTGGAGAGTAGGTAGTTTGCCCCCGGTGATGCGTTGTGCAGACCTCACTACCCTCTGGAGAGCCTTACGGTTGTGGGCGGAGCAGTTGCTGTACCAGGCAGTGATACAGCCCGACAGGATGCTCTCGATTGTGCGCCTGTAAAAGTTTGTGAGTGTTTTTGGTGACAAGCCAAATTTCTTCAGCCTCCTGAGATTMAAAAGGTGCTGTTGCGCCTTCTTCACCACGCTGTCTGTGTGGGTGGACCATTTCAGTTTGTCCGTGATGTGTACACCGAGGAACTTAAAACTTTCCACCTTCTCCACGACTGTCCCGTCGATGTGGATAGGGGGGAGCACCCTCTGCTGTTTCCTGAAGTGCACAATCATCTCCTTCATTTTGTTGACGTTGAGTGTGAGGTTATTTTCCTGACACCACACTCCGAGGGCCCTCACCTCCTCCCTGTAGGCCGTCTTGTCGTTGTTGGTAATCAAGCCTACCACTGGAGTGTCGTCTGCAAACCTGATGATTGAGTTGGAGGCATGCATGGCCACGCAGTCATGGGTGAACAGGGATTACAGGAGAGGGCTGAGAATGCACTCTTGTGGGGCCCCAGTGTTGAGGATTAGCGGGGTGGAGATCCTGTTTCCTACCCTCACCACCTGGGGGCGGCCCGTGAGGAAGTCCAGGACCCAGTTGCACAGGGCGGGGTRGAGACCCAGGGTACTTGGAGGGTACTATGGTGTTAAATGCTGAGCTGTAGTCGATGAACAGCATTCTTACATAGGTATTCCTCTTGTCCAGATGGGTTAGGGCAGTGTGCAGTGTGATTGCGATTGCGTCGTCTGTGGACTTATTGGGGCGGTAAGCAAATTGGAGTGGGTCTAGGGTGTCAGGTAGGGTGGAGGTGATATGGTCCTTGACTAGTCTCTCAAAGCACTTCAGGATGACAAAGGTGAGTGCTATGGGGCTATAGTCATTTAGCTCAGTTACCTTAGCTTTCTTGGGAACTGMAACAATGGTGGCCCTCTTGAAGCATGTGGGAACAGCAGACTGGGATAGGGATAGATTGAATATGTCCGTAAACACCCCAGCCAGCTGGTCTGCTCACGCTCTGAGGACTCGGCTGGGGATGCCGTCTGGGCCGGGAGCCTTGTGAGGGTTAACACGTTTAACTTTACTCACGTTGGCTGCGGTGAAGGAGAGCCCGCAGGTTTTGGTAGCGGGCCGTGTCGTTGGCACTGTATTGACCTCAAAGTGAGCAAAGAAGTTGTTTAATTTGTCTGGGAGCAAGACATCGTGGTCCGCGATGGGGCTGGTATTCTTTTTGTAGTCCGTGATTGACTGTAGACCCTGCCACATACCTCTCGTGTCTGAGCCATTGAATTGCGACACTACTTTGTCTCTACTGACGCTTAGCTTGTTTGTTTGCCTTGCGGAGGGAATAGCTACACTGTTTGTATTCGGTCATGTTACCGGTCACCTTGCCCTGATTAAAAGGAGTGGTTCGCATTTTCAGTTTTGCACGAATGCTGCCATCAATCCACGGTTTCTGGTTGGGGAAGGTTTTAAACAGCTTGAAAAATTCCAGAAAATTATGTCATGGCGTTAGAAGCTTCTGATAGGCTAATTGAAATAATTTGAGTCAATTGGAGGTGTACCTGTAGATGTACTTCAAGGCCTACCTTCAAACTCAGTGCCTCTTTGCTTGACATCATGGGAAAAMWAAAAGAAATCAGCCAAGACCTCAGAAAATAATTGTAGACCTCCACAAGTCTGGTTCATCCATGGGAGAAATTTCCAAATGCCTGAAGGTACCACGTTCATCTTCACAAACAACAGTATGCAAATATAAACACCTTGGGACCACACATTTGCCATACATCTCAGGAAGGAGACGCGTTCTGTCTCCTGGAGATGAACATACTTTGGTGCAAAAAGTGCAAATCAATCCCAGAACAACAACGAAGGACCTTGTGAAGGTGCTGGAGGAAACAGGTACAAAAGTATCTATATCCACAGTAAAACGAGTCCTATATCGACATAACCTGAAAGGCCGCTCAGCAAGGAGGAAGCCACTGCTCCAAAACAGCCATACAAAATCTAGACTACGGTTTGCAACTGCACATGGGGACAAAGATRGTACTTTTTGGAGAAATGTCCTCTGGTTTGATGAAACAAAAATAGAACTGTTTGGCCATAATGACCATCGTTATGTTTGGAGGAAAAAGGGGGATGCTTGCAAGCTGAAGAACACCATCCCATTCGTGAAGCACGGGGTGGCAGCATCATGTTGTGGGGGTGCTTTGCTGCAGGAGGGACTGGTGCATTTCACAAAATAGATGGCATCACGAGGCAGGAAAATTAAATGATGTGGATATATTGAAGCAACATCTCACGACATCAGTCTGGAAGTTAAAGSTTGGTCACAAATGGGTCTTCCAAATGGACAATGATCCCAAGCATACTTCCAAAGTTGTGGCAAAATGTCTAAAGGACAACAAAGTCAAGGTATTGGAGTAGCCATCACAAAGCCCTGACCTCAATCCCATAGAAAATGTGTGGGCAGAACTGAAAAAGTTTGTGCGAGCAAGGAGGCCTACAAACCTGACTCAGTTACACCAGCTCTGTCAGGAGGAATAGGCCAAAATTCACCCAACTGATTGTGGGAAGCTTGTGGAAGGCTACCCGACACGTTTGACCCAAGTTAACCTCTCTTGGGCACGTGAGACGGTAGCGTCCTACCTCTTCAACAGCCAGTGAAACTGCTGGGCYCCAAATTCAAATACAGAAATACTCATTATAAATATTCAGAAAACAAAACATATTTTACATAGGTTTAAAGATGAACTTCTTGTGAATCCAACCACGGTGTCAGATTTAAAAAATGCTTTACGGCGAAAGCATACCTTACGATTATTTGAGAACATAGCCCAGCAGACAAATCATTACAAACAGTAACCAGCCAAGTAGAAGAGTTACACAAGTCAGAAATAGAGATAAAATTAATCCCTTACCTTTGATGATCTTCATATGGTTGCACTCAGCAGACATTCATTTACTCAAGAAATGTTCCTTTTGTTCGATAGTCTCTTTATATCCAAAAACCTCTGTTTTGTTTGCGCGTTTTCTTCAGTAATCCACAGGCTCAAACGCAGTCAAAACAGGCAGACAAAAAATCCATATTGTATCCGTAAAGTTCATAGAAACATGTCAAACGATGTTTATATTCAATCCTCAGGTTGTTTTTAGCCTAAATAATCGATAATATTTCAACCAGACAATAACGTCGTCAATATAAAAGGTAAACAAGAAAGGCACTCTCTCGGTCGCGCGCATGAAAAAGCTCTGTGACACTTTAGGGTCCACTCATTCAGACTGCTCTTACTTCCTAATTTTTCAGAATACAAGCCTGAAACAATTTCTAAAGACTTGACATCTAGTGGAAGGCATAGGAACTGCAATTTGAGTCCTACATCAATGGATACTGTAATGACATTGAATAGAAAACTCCAAACCAAAAGAAAAACTACTTCCTGAATGGATTTTTCTCAGGTTTTTGCCTGCCAAATCAGTTCTGTTATACTTTTCATCCAAATTCCAAATGCTGCCCCCTACCCTAGAGAAGTTAAAGTGTGTACACCATTTGATTTAATGGGGAGCTATGGCAAGATGTCTTCAATAGAGGAACAAACGTAGTGATGGTTCCCCTGTAAGTAGGATTCATGTCAACTAGTAATGTTAAAGCTGGAGGCCAAGCTGAGAACTCAACACTGACATATTGGGTGATAGACATAGTACTAACTGCCTGGTTAAGGGCATACCATGAGATCTGGGGTTTGATTTGTCCCTTGCTGAAAAATAAGAACATGGTTCTGATTGGTCTTTTGTGTGTTCCACAGGATGACTGCTCCCTTACCCACCCGAATTTGGCGGGAAATTGACTGATAGACAGCGTGGCTACCCTCTCCAAGTGTGTGTTTATGGTTTCTCTCAATGTATATCACCCTTGTCCTTCTGTATTTTGCTAGTTGAGCTACCTGGGTCTTTTCCAGGTGTCTGCCCTGTACACTACCTCTGGATCATGTGACCTGACTGTCCAGTACTGAAGTCTGTGTGTCTTGTTGTACTGTTGTCCAGGTGTCTGCGGACCTGTCAGGGAACTCGTTATTGACCTCAGCGGGACGTTACAGCCTTCTCTCCTCCTAGCGACCTTTGACCTATCTCAACGTCCAAGGTACTGTAGGCCTGTAGTAGTCTATTGATTCTTACTCTCGGTATCTCTCCTATTCCCTCTAATTTGTTCCCGCTTTCTTTCTTCTGGTTGTCATGTAGCCAGACCCTGGGACAGCTGTAATTTGAAAGGCCTGTCGGAACAGGTCCAGGACCTGTGGCTGTGCTCCCAGATGCTCAACAAACTGGACCACCAGGCGCTGCAGCAGACCTGGGACCAGAGGAGGCCGGTGGGCTGCTTGCTCTCCAGAGATGCCAAGTCCCTGCTCACTTCTGTCCCCTCACTGTGAGGAAGACTCCTTGAGTACTCACACCTTTTAAAGACTGGAATCGCTTGGATTCCAATGTGTACACTTGAGATGATTTACATTCCTTGGTCCTCATATTTGAGGCATCTTTTGATGACACAAGCTGCAGAGTGATCTCTGCGTTAATATGTTGTATGCATTATGTAGATATACTTATTTCAGGGTGTTTGTGGGTGCGGTTATACATTGTGTATGTGTATTGTCTATGTTTTTGTAAGTGTTCAATGGGAAACAAAAAATGTTAATTGAACATAATTCTCATTATTTTCGGACAGTTTATTGCCATGGGGCTTTTTTACATGCAGCCTGCCAAAATGTGCTTACTGACTGAAGAAATGGTCAAGCTGAGAAATTATTAAATCCCTCCATTTTATCATGTTCCCACTAGTCTCTTCCCACAGCCTCTGCATCTCCGACACAAATCTGGGGGTGGAGCTTCATGAGTCTTGTAAGTCAAACAATGTTCCCAGCCAACTTGGTGTGAGCTTCTAAAGACCCACAGCTTCACACTGTGGTTTCCTTGTTAGTTAACCCACTGATTGGCCTCCTTCTCACTGTTTAATATTTCCACAAAGGAGGGTGCTGGGTGGGCTTCAAGATACTGTGGGAAAGTGCCTAGTCACACATCAGTGTTGTCACCTCAGTGTATCACAATATCACTCAAGATTGGGCCAAGCCAATTATGGTTAGTATAACTAATTTCATCACCTGTTAATTGTAATTTCCAATTTATAAAAAGCAATTACTAAATGGTTTCTGTTAGTTCAACTTGTGGATGGTGCTGCTGCCACCTTGTTAACTATTTAAGAATACCCATTTGTGTAAAGGGCTGCTAACCTGGGATGTAATGTTCACTGAGGATAGGGTGGTCATGTCCTCCCACATTCTGAAATTACAGAATCCCCCCCCCCCCCCCCCCACACAGTTTTATCATTGCAATATGATACAAAAAGTGGCAACGGCGTGCTTTTGGACCATGCGGACGCTTCCAAGCAGGCGGGTAGGCTGTTTTCAGTTTCAGTCGGCTGGATTTAGGACCCCGCGGACACCAAAGAGTGGTCTGACAGGCTGTGTGAAGGCAAAGCTTCCTTGAAGGCTGGCTGGTCCACCACGGGAGAGGTGAGCATAGTTCAGTGTGTATGTGTTGTGCTCTTTCACTGAGTTGTAAAAGAAAGCAGAGCTAGTGAACAAGTGTTTATTTGCAGTGCCTACCGCGCTGCAATGATCTCTTTTGTGACCTGCAGATCCTGCAGGTATCCCGTGGGAATGCAGCCCTCTGGTGCAGTCAGAACACAACACTGCTCATTATGTCTTAGCAGGATCAGATGGTGACAGGGGTCCCAGCAGGGATGACCAGTCTACAGAGCTCAGGTGAATTCTGCAGTATATTAACAATATCAGTGAATGATACAAAGTTCCATCTTGAATTGATGGGCAGACCTACAGTAGCTACAAGACAGCAGTTTAAGATTAAAGCTACAGTCTGGCATCTGGGAATAATGGTCATTTCAATTATTGAACCATTGATTATATTCTTGGATAACATAATGCATTACTTTACACGAAGGTAATTCTTGGTCATGCCTCATTTTAGGAGTATCAGATGGTGACAGGTGTCTCAGCAGAGTCAGGCAGCCAGGGAAGACCAGTCTGTGATGGAGATGAGGTWAATTTTTGAAGATACAACACTTTATTCCCTCTGTGCAGCAAACACTGGACAAGCCTGATGCTATTTTAAGGCAGTCTGACAAAACTACAACGTTGATTTCCAAACTATATCAAGGGTTGATAGAGGCTTTACCCGATGACACAAAACAAAACTGTGAGGAAGACCTGGTAAAAGCTATTGATGATGATGAATGAATATAGATATGTCTGAATGCCCAGTCATGTTCATATCATCTCAGACATAAATGACTGCAGTTTAAGACCATCCATAGAACATACTATATGCCAGTGAAACTGAATTACATGCATTCAGAAATATAATTCCTCTGCTGGAGGTGTAAAACACAAAAGAGGACATATTTGCATTATTTGATGGTCTTGTGAAGGCTCACAAGATCAGCATGTCTACAGATTCTCCCTTCTCCCTGTTTTTGTTTGCTTGGAAATATTGATACTGGAGACTTATCTGAAGAAATTGTGTAACCAAGTATTTATAGCAGCTAACAAATTCATTACCATTAATTGGAAGGTTGATTGTCCTCTCACAATGTCAAGTTATGTATCACTATATTTGATTTATTACAAGATTAAGGGTATACTGGGGAACTTTCATAAGCTCTGGATGCCTTTTTATGGAATACAGTACGACAAATGTAGTCTGTATTGAAAACATGCCCACGTCAGGGAGATACGGTAGCTGTTTCGGCAACCCTAGCTGCTGGGTTGCCGAAATTTAATATAAAGGGTTGTTCTTTTGTTAGGTCATTGGTTAAAGGTGCAACTCGATATTTATTATTTAATTAACCTTTTTCTAGTTCAGTCCTATTAATCACTTAAGAGATCATTATTAATTATGTTTATCTAGGTTGATGACTGGTGTTTTGCTTACTTTTTGTTATTACGTAAGTAAGAGAGAGAGGGCTGTTTGGGATACTTCAGTCCTATTAATCACTTAAGAGATCATTATTAATTATGTTTATCTAGGTTGATGACTGGTGTTTTGCTTACTTTTTGTTCTAAATAGTAACAGCATATTGGATTGT
>NC_036849.1:28952229-28957226 GCF_002910315.2 Salvelinus sp. IW2-2015
CCTTCTGTATTTAGCTAGTTGAGCTGCCTGGTTCTTTTCCAAGTGTCTGCCCTGTACACTACCTCTGGTTCATGTGACCTGACTGTCCAGTACTGAGATCTGTGTTTCCTGTTGTCCAGGTGTCTGCCTGTCTGTCCCTCCATGGTTTCTGTGGACCTGTCAGGGAACCCGGCAGTGACCTCAGCGGGACTCCACAGTCTCCTCTCCACCCAGCGACTTTTGACCTCTCTCAACCTCCAAGATACAGTAGGCCTGTTGGTTCTGTCACGAACCGGCTCGAAGCCTGTAGCAAAAAGGGAGACAACGTAGAGATAAGGAATAACAAAAATATATTTAAGAACAGAAGTAACCTATATACACTAAACAATGGTATATGTAGTGTAAGTGAGTGGTTGCATGCATAGATGTGATAATGAAGGGTGCCAATGCAAACAAACAAAACAGCCACAAAATTGCCACAATCAAAATCCAACAGTGTGTCTGGATGGAGAGATTCCATGAATGGGGGAAAAGTGTATTTATCCCGGGACACACTCATGCCCAGGTGTGTCCCATTTCGCTGACGACCCTCCCGGCTCCGCCCACCGACATCCTATTAAGGAAAACATGAGCAAAGAGAAAGAATTCGGCAGACAGAGTGGGAGGGTCGTCACAGTTCTCATTCTCAGTCCCTCTAAATTGTTCCCTCTCTTTTCTTTCTTCAGGTTATCAGGTAGCTGGCCCTTAGGACAGGTCTATTTTGGACGGCCTGTCAGAGCAGGTCCAGGACCTGCGGCTGTGCTCCCAGAGGTTCAACAAACTGGACTGTGACGCCCAGCAGACCTGGGGCTAGAGGAGGCCCGGGGGCTGCTTACTCTCCAGAGATGTCAAGTGCCTGCTCACTACTGCCCCCTCACAGTGAGGAAGATTCCGTGAGTTCTTATACCCTTAAAGAATTGTGTCGCTTGGATTCCAATGTGTACACTTGAGATGATTTACATTCCTTGGTCCTCATATTTGAGGCATCTTTATGGCTGCAATATGCAATATGTTGTATGCATTATGTAGATATACTTATTTCAGTGTGTGTTTTGGGGTGCGTTTCTACATGTGTATGTTTGTCTATGTTTTGGAAAACCCCCAAAATGAAGTGAGAATAATAATAATAATTTCTGGACTGCTTATCGCCATGGTGCTTTTTTTCCATGCAACTTCCCAACATTTGCTGACTGACTGAAGAAATGGTCAAGCTTCCCTCTGGTTTACTTGTTAGTTAACCCACTGACTGGCCTTTTTCTCACTGTTTAATTTTTCCACAAAGGAGGGTGTTCAAGATACTGTGGGATGTGCCTCGTCACACATCAGTGTTATCACCTCAGTGTATCACTATATCACTGGACCATAGTGATTATGTCTAGGATAACTAATTTCATCACCTGTTGTTGTAATTTCCCATTTATAAAAAGCAATTACTAAATGGTTTCTGTTAGTGCAACTTGTGAATAGTGTCACTGCCACCTTGTTAACTGTTTAAGCATACCCATATCAAATCAAATGTATTTATATATCCCTTCGTACGTCAGCTGATATCTCAAAGTGCCGTACAGAAACCCAGCCTAAAAACCCAAACAGCAAGCAATGCAGGTGTAGAAGCACGGTGGCTAGGAAAAACTCCCTAGAAAGGCCAAAACCTAGGAAGAAACCTAGAGAGGAACCAGGCTATGAGGGGTGGCCAGTCCTCTTCTGGCTGTGCCGGGTGGAGATTATAACAGAACATCGCCAAGATGTTCAAATGTTCATAAATGACCAGCATGGTCAAATAATAATAATCACAGTAGTTATCGAGGGTGCAGCAAGTCAGCACCTCAGGAGTAAATGTCAGTTGGCTTTTTTAGCACGTCCGGTGAACAGGTCAGGGTTCCATAGCCGCAGGCAGAACAGTTAACTGGAGCAGCAGCAAGGCCAGGTGGACTGGGGACAGCAAGGAGTCATCATGCCAGGTAGTCCTGACGCATGGTCCTAGGGCTCAGGTCCTCCGAGAGAGAGAAAGAAAGAGAGAGAGAAGGAGAGAATTAGAGAGAGCATACTTAAATTCACACAGAACACCGGATAAGACAGGAGAAGTCCTCCAGATATAACAAACTGACCCTAGCCCCCCGACACATTAACTACTGCAGCATAAATACTGGAGGCTGAGACAGGAGGGGTCAGGAGACACTGTGGCCCCATCCGATGATACCCCCGGACAGGGCCAAACAGGAAGGATATAACCCCACCCACTTTGCCAAAGCACAGCCCCCACACCACTCGAGGGATATCTTCAACCACCAACTGAGACAAGGTATAGCCCACAAAGATCTCCCCGCCACGGCACAAACCAAGGGGGGGGCACCAACCCAGACAGGAAGATCACGTCAGTGACTCAACCCACTCAAGTGACGCACCCCTCCTAGGGACGGCATGAAAGAGCACCAGTAAGCCAGTGACTCAGCCCCTGTAATAGGGTTAGAGGCAGAGAATCCCATTTGTTTGAAGTACTGCTAACAAGGGGCACAACTTTCACTGGGGATGGTGGGGTCATGTCCCCCCACATTCTGAAATTGTATTTTTGCCCCTCCCCATAAATTGCAACGTGATACAAAAAGTGGCACAGGTGTGCATTACGACCATGTGAATGCCTCAGAGTGGTCAGGTAGGCTGTTTGGCGTTTCAGCGGGATGAATTTAGGACCCCACTGACACCAAAGAGCAGGCTGACAGGCTGTGTGAAGCCACAGCTTTTGGAAGGCTGGCTGGACCAGCATGGGAGAGTTGAGCATAGTTCAGTGTTTATGTGTTGCGCTCTTTCACCAAGTTGTAAAAGAAAGCAGAGCAGAAACTGGCTACTATTTAGTTGACTGATGTACAGTAGCTTGCAAGGTAACTGCTGTTTAACTTCACAGAAAAAAATGAACTAGTGTTTCTTCGCAGTGCTTATCGTGCTGCAATGATCTCTGTTGGGACCTGCAGGTCCTGCGGGCATTCACAGAAGTTAAACTCTAGGCCTTCTACTCTTCTATTTTTACCAATGACCTGCCACTGCCGTTAAACAAAGCATGTTTTTGTCCATGTATGCTGATGATTCAACCATGTATGCATCAGCAACCACAGCTAATTAAGTCACTGAAACCCTTAACAAAGAGTTGCAGTCTGTTTTGTAATGGGATACCAGTAAGAAACTGGTCCTGAACATCTCTAAAACTAAAACTAAGAGCATTGTATTTGGTACAAATCATTCCCTAAGTTCTAGACCTTAGCTGAATCTGGTAATATATGATGTGACTGTTGAACTAGTTGAGGAGACTAAATTACTTGGCGTTACCTTAGATTGTAAACTGTCATCAAAACATATAGATTCAATGGTTGTAAAGATGGGGGGGAGGTTTGTCTCTAATAAAGATATACTCAGATTTTTTGACACCACGCTCTAAAAAGCAAGTCCTGTAGGCTCTAGTTTTGTCTTATCTTGATTATTGTCAAGTCGTGTGGTCAAATGCTGCAAGGAAAGTTCAGCTGCAGCTGGTCCTGAACAGAGAAGCACGTCTTGCTCTTCATTGTAATTATAGGGCTTATATAAATGCTTTGCATGCCAGTCTTTCTTGGCTAAGAATTGAGGAGAGACTGACTGCATCACGTCTTCTTTTTATAAGAATCATTAATGTGTTGAATACCAAATTGTTTGCATTGTCAACTTACACACAGCTCTGACACACACACTTACCCCACCAGCCATGCAACCAGGGGTCTTTTCAGTCTTGAAATCCAGAACAAATTCAAGAAAGTGTACAGTATAATACAGAGACATTTTTGCGTTGAACTCCTTTCCATCTCATATTGATCAAATGAACAGTAAACCTGGTTTCAAAAAACAGATAAAGCAACACATCATGGCACAACCCCTCTCCCCTATTTGACCTAGATAGTTTCTGTGTATGTATTGATATGTAGGCTACGTGTGCATTTTTTATAATGTCGTTTTTCAAATTGAGGTAGTTCTGTTCTTGAGCTGTTCTTGTCTATTAAAGTTCTGTATTATTTCATGTTTTGTGTGTACCCCAGGAAGAGTAGCTGTTGCTTTTGCAACAGCTAATGAGGATCCTAAAAAAATACCAATACCAAAAAATGTAACTAGTGTTGTAACTGATATGTAATGTTTCAATAAAAAAGCTARGCTAGCTGGTAGCTACCACAGCCACATAATCTCTAGCCTCTAGTCTGTCAGATAGTGATATGAGGTGGCTATTATTACTATCCAACAACTAACTGTTGTTTGAATGGAAATGTTTAGTAGCCTTTGTTTTTTTCCATTTCAATGAATGAACTTGACTAGCTTTCGCCAGTTAATGTACCGTTAGAGAGAGCTGGCCAAAAGTTGGCTAACGTTAGCTATTATTTTTTGCCTCAATCACACTAGATCTGAATTAAAGTATAAAACTATCAGCCAAAGTTTTTTTTCAGTCGAATGTGAATTTTATTAGTCAGTGTAGTAATGTTATTGACCCCTACGTTTCACACTGACACAGTAATAAACAGTTCTAACGTTACAAGCTTCACTGTCATGGAGCACAGTAGAGGTCTGCGTGGACCGATCCCGCACCCACTGGCTTTCTGTCTAACTCAAAATCAAATGTGTTTATATAGCCCTTCTTACATCAGCTGATATATCAAAGTGCTGTACAGAAATCCAGCCTAACAGCAAGCAATGCAGGTGTAGAAGCACGGTGGCTAGGAAAAACCCCTAGAAAGGCCAAAACCTAGGAAGAGTCCGAGAGAGGAACCAGGCTATAAGGGGTGGCCAGTCCTCTTCTGGCTGTGCCGGGTGGAGATTATAACAGAACATGGCCAAGATGTTCATAAATGAACAGCATAATCAAATAATAGTAATGACAGTGAACAGGTCAGGGTTCCATAGCCGCAGGCAGAACAGTTGAAACTGGAGCAGCAGCACGGCCAGGTGGACTGGGGACAACAAGGAGTCAT
>NC_036849.1:28959026-28976154 GCF_002910315.2 Salvelinus sp. IW2-2015
TGACGCCATTAAAAGGTAATTTACCACCTTCACAAGTGCAGTCTCAGTGCTATGATGGGGTCTAAAACCAGACTGAAGCATTTCGTATACATTGTTTGTCTTCAGGAAGGCAGTGAGTTGCTGCGCAACAGCTTTTTCTAAAATGTTTGAGAGGAATGGAAGATTCGATATAGGCCGATAGTTTTTTATATTTTCTGGGTCAAGGTTTGGCTTTTTCAAGAGGTTTTCTTACTGCCACTTTTAGTGAGTTTGGTACACATCCGGTGGATAGAGAGCCGTTTATTATGTTCAACATAGGAGGGCCAAGCACATGAAGCAGCTCTTTCAGTAGTTTAGTTGGAATAGGATCCAGTATGCAGCTTGAAGGTTTAGAGGCCATGATTATTTTCATCATTGTGTCAAGAGATAWWGTACTAAAACACTWAAGTGTCTCTRTTGYTCCTAGGTCCTGGCAMAGTTGTGCAGACTCAGGACAGCTAAGCTTTGGAGGAATATGCAGATTTAAAGAGGAGTCCGTAATTTGCTTTCTAATGATCATGATCTTTTCCTCAAAGAAGTTCATGAATTTATTACTGCTGAAGTGAAAGCCATCCTCACTTGGGGAATGCTGCTTTTTAGTTAGCTTTGCAACAGTATCAAAAATTAATTTAGGATTGTTCTTATTTTCCTCAATTAAGTTGGAAAAGTAGGATGATCGAGCAGCAGTGAGGGCTCTTCGATACTGCACGGTACTGTCTTTCCAAGCTAGTCGGAAGACTTCCAGTTTGGTGTGGCGCCATTTCCGTTCCAATTTTCTGGAAGCTTGGTTCAGAGCTCGGGTATTTTCTGTATACCAGGGAGCTAGTTTCTTATGACAAATGTTTTTAGTTTWTAGGGGTGCAACTGCATCTAGGGTATTGCGCAAGGTTAAATTGAGTTCCTCAGTTAGGTGGTTAACTGATTTTTGTCCTCTGACGTCCTTGGGTAGGCAGAGGGAGTCTGGAAGGGCATCAAGGAATCTTTGGGTTGTCTGAGAATTTATAGCACGACTTTTGATGCTCCTTGGTTGGGGTCTGAGCAGATTATTTGTTGCGATTGCCAACATAATAAAATGGTGGTCCGATAGTCCAGGATTATGAGGAAAAACATTAAGATCCACAACATTTATTCCATGGGACAAAACTAGGTCCAGAGTATGACTGTGGCAGTGAGTTGGTCCAGAGACATGTTGGACAACTCCACCTGCTACCGCAAGAACTGGTCCCAAACCCAACCGCAGTCCCGCAATGTTATTTTTGGCAGAAGTGACGCGGCTCCCTTGCCAGCCATGTTCCCAGAAATGTTGTGCCTTTTAGGCAACATCAAATGTGCACCAATAACTTAACAAATAGGTTAAATTACCAGAGATTCTCACATGGCCCTTATATTCTATTACTGGGCTATTGGAGAGTTTGAGAGGTGCACTTTCTCTTAAGCAATTTTTTTGCCAACCTTTTTTAGGAGTTGGAAGATTTTCAGACAGAGAAATATGGGTGATCAATATTTAGGCCTATTTTTAGGCAATGTTGTAAACTATAGCCTAATCATAGGCCTATTTAGGAAGTACGTTTCCTTGGAATGATAACTGTCCCATGCTTCTAGGCCAATGCTTTGGCTATAGCTTACTCTATTTAATTGAGACAACATGCGCGCACCTGGTCTCGCAAGTATAGCTACTGAACTGGAAGCAGCAAGAATGATGATAGCGACACTTGCGATGTTTTGTATATGCCTATACAATATACCTTTTAGGAGCACGATTTGCAGGGAGAGATAAATAAATGGGTAATCAATACTTATTGATAATGAAAAGGCGCAACATTCGCTCACCTTAGTAGCCTAACCTATGTGTGCATTGTGCCTTTTCCTTTTCAATAATATTTTTTTCTTGTATTTCAACTCACGTTGGTTGAGCGCCCTCCACTTTTTTCCATTATCAATATTTATTTACAGACACTGTAGTAAACTACAGTCTAACCATATTTATTTAATTTCATATTAAACTGATTCTCTGCCCATTTAGGCAGCCTACTCTATTATAATAAGAACACACATTGGGTACTAGGGTGTAACTAGCCACCGGGGGTAAAATACATTAAATCGATAATGTAACTTAATTGCAGTTGTAAATGTTTCCACTAGTGACTGACAGCTTTACAGTTAATTTGACTTTATAGCCTTTTAGCTATTTTACACAGCTTTTTATGTCATATATATAGCTAGCTACGTTTTTAAGAGAGAGCTTTTCCATTGGCATCTCTCTCCCTATTTCAGTGAGGACTGGATTCGGTCTGAGCAGTACAGGAGGTGGGCTCATGAGTTGTGCTCCAATTTTACCTGGGATAGCTTTATTTGTGAAATACACTGTATTGTATGTACAAATTAGAACCGTGCAATAGCAGAGCGTAAAAGCGTTGCCACATCAATGTTACACTGAATTAGTTAGTATTGTTAGTTAGTAGTATTAGTTAGAATTAGTTAGTATTGTTATTCAATTTATATTCCAAGTAATTCTTTTTTTTTAGGAATTAAAAACAAATATTGAAAACCTTTTTGCTCCTGAATGTCACTTTAAAGACTGCTGGGATTTAACATCTTGCATGATTCAAATAATATTTAGTGCAATTGTACGTAGTGGATTGTATGGAAAAGGAACCACAAAGAAAATTAATGTGAGGTAAAAAGAGGGACTTTACGTSAAATCTCCTCATAGAGCGGATATTAGTGGTGACATGTGCAACACCATTTCTCCCCCATATTTTATTTCAGATAATTAACCCTTGTATGATGTTCATGTTTTTATTATTCACCCAATGTTTGCGGGTCTGATGGACCCACAACATTATTGGGTTTTTAAAACAATACGACCATAGCAATTTATGTAAAAATAATTAGTACTTAGATGTTGACTTATATCAATTACAAGCAATATAGACCACACACATGGTTAAAATGTGCCATTTACCTCTGCTAGATCACATTTATTTTTTTAACATTTATTTTTGTCAACAAAAATCAATTATAGTCAAGACATGGGTGGAATGAATCATGTTTATCTTGAACAAATGTAAATGAAACAAGGTTTATCACTATTGATGTTTATTGCTTTGAACTGAACAAACTGGAAGGACACATTTTACATACAGTATTTTATGTAAATTATAAATGAGCCCCATTGAAAACAAATTAAGGCTGGTCTACACACCACATGAGGGACAGAGTTTTACTGTGTGCATGTTGCAAATGTATGTATTGCACTTGATGCATGTGTACTGTGTCTTCCTGTCCTACTTGGGTCCACACATCACAGCGCTTTTTCATCTAGATGAAAAAAAAAAAATCTGATGAAAACGTAGTTAATGAATTTTACTCACTCACAAATATAGTTACAGCAGGTCAAGGTAGGAGAGTCACACACACACACACACACACACACACACACACACACACACACACACACATGGAACAACATCACACTTACTCCCAGTATTGAATTTGATGGTTTTGTGGTTCGGATGGATGGGGCACCAGCATCCTCCTCCTGAATCTTCCTCATGATGGCTGCAGAAGCTGGGGTCCTTGGTATATGTTGCCGCCTCTTGATTTGAGGTCTTGCCTACGCCTTGCCCAGCTCCTCGAGAAAGAGCCGTCTTCTCTGGAGCTTCTCTCTGTTCCAATCTGTTCAACGCCTTCCGTGTTCCGTGTATTCAACAACTGAGGTGGGAGCTCTGGCTTGTTTTTTCGTACTGTTCCTAACATCGTCAGCTTCCTCTTGAGGAACTCCTGTCCCGGCTTGTGCGAAGTAAAAAAGTTATCGCATGTGATGTTGTTGCCACGGAGCCCCTGTTCCAAACTGCCTCTGGAAGCAACGTTAGCATAAATAATTGTTTGTCGGGAGCTTAATGAAATGGGTTTCCATGGCCTGCAGCCGCACACAAGCCTAAGATTACCATGCACAATGCCAAGCATCGGCTGGAGTTGTCACACCCTGATCTGTTTCACCTGTCTTGTGCTTGTTTCTACCCCCCTCCAGGTGTCACCCATTTTCCCCATTATCACTTGTGCATTTATACCTGTGTTTTCTGTTTGTCTGTTGCTAGTTCGTCTTGTCTCGTTAAGCCTACCAGCGTTTTTCCCCGTACTCCTGTTTCTTGTCAGTTCCTGTTTTCTAGTTCTCCTGGTTTTTGACCATTCTGTCTGCCCTGACCCTGCCTGGCGTTCTGCACCTTTCGGATTCTGCGCTGGATTACTGCCTGCCCTTGACCTGTCATTTGCTTGCCCACTGTTTTTGTAATAAACTTTTGTAACTTCGAACTGTCTGCATCTGGGTCTTATCCTGAGGCCTGATAGGAGTGGGGTAAAGCTCGCCACCATTGGACTCTGAAGCAGTGTAAATGCTTTCTCCTGAGTTAACAACAAACATTAATATAAAAATGTTTTTGTCCCTGATGTTATCCTGAGCTTTACTTTCTCTCTCGGATGCATTTCAGAAACTTTAAAACATACTTCCTTTTGATTTATTTCACTATGTAATTTTGTGTTACATAAGAGGTTTCTATAGGGCAAATGTAATGCTTCATCAAATAATTTACAGAAATGTTTTTCATATACATACCTACAGGTGTCCTAAAATACAAAATGGTTATTACTATCTTAAAACAACTCCATATGTTATTTTAGTAGATCTAGCCCTAAATGTATCACTTGTAAGCTAGCTGAACAAGTTTTTATCAATATGTCAATGTGGTTGAAAACAGAGTATACTCAAAAATGAAATTAAAATGGAGATCAGACAGTGGAGAGATGGAAAAAAGGTGATGATGAAGATTGCTCCTCATCGGTATGTACTGTAGGTCTAAACCACAAGAAAAGATGGTATCCTTCCAAGTAACATCCTGTTGACTTGTAAGGTTTGTGTCTTGTGGTTCATGTGAGTTGTACTATCAATAGATTGAACTGTAGGTGGGGTTTATACAGGGTGCTGTGGGTAGAGGGGCCTCCTATATATAAAGGGGCTTGTCTGCTTCCTAAGTCACTTTACCAAATCCCAACACAACTTTTACTCTTCACAAATCATGAAGACATCTCTGGTCCTCCTTGCCCTCAGTCTGCTGGCTTGTTCAGGTGAGATTTTATTTATTTCACTCAAATAGTAACTACTGTATATGCAGCACATACATTGGGTCAGGGTGCAAGGGGAACTGTGGGTAGGGGGCCAAAATCAACTCCAAGTTCACCTTTGGTTTCAGTACAATACAAGTGAAGTACCCATCACGTGAGTGACTGTTGTGTCATTTTTTTCTTTGCAGTTTGGGAAATCCATGGGCATCGCCAAGAGATTGACCKTGATGACCAGGAAGTAGTGGAAGCACAGCTGGAAAAGCGCATGGTAACAGTATGCTATGGTCTAAACGTTATGACCTAGCAGAAAGTGTAGGCAATTCTGCAACTTCCTATTAGAATACTCAACCTGCTACTGTGTAACAGAACTCAACCATAGACATAAATATAACTAAAGACATACAGTGACTGGAGAAACTATTGTCCAACTTGACTTTCACTCTCACATTACATATTCAAATGTACTTAAACCATAACACTGGAAATATCTCACCATAATTTTATTAATAATAAGAATGTGGGGTTGGGGTGCATATATTTGTCTTAAGTGTGTTTTGTCTCCTTTCTTGTCTGTTTGTGCTTTCCAAAGCAGCAACAGCTAAAGGTAGCCTGCGAGACGTGTAAGTGGGCACTGAAGAAAGTGAAGAAATCCATCTCCACTTCCTCTCGCAAGGTAGCTACCATAGCATTACAATTGTGTCCTTTCATGAAATTACACTATTTACTGTGATATTTCTCTGAAAATGTCAACTGATGTTGATGATTTCTCGTCAATAGGAGGAGATAAAGGAGAAGCTATTGTCCTTTTGCGGTAAATTACCCTTAGGAAAATCTACCTGTGAAAACCTGGTGAAAAAACACTTGTGGATGATGATTGATGAGCTTAACACAAGCGATGGCGTGAGGACCATCTGTGTTAAAATTAAGGCCTGCAGGTGAGTACAAGAAACCGTTCAACATACTCTTTAGTCACTGTTCAGACGACTAAAGAGAGTAGCGATGATCACTTGTGCTTGTTAATTGAAACACCATTGAGTGGAATGTATTCATTAATATGAAAATATTGGGGGTTATGTCTTCCGATCTTCCACTGATGTAGTCTTTTTATGTGTCTTTAGACCAAAGAAGTTTTGGACCTGAGCTACTGTCCAAGCAGCCAGTAGTATCCAGATTCCAAAGTGAGAAGATGGATGTTCAGGTGTCAAGACAATGCTATGCTACCAGATTTTTGCTCTTTCTTTTTCAAACTAGTCACAACACAAGCATATAAATGGATGATTTAGTTATTGGAATGATTATGTTCTGAAATAATGTTTTGGGAACATGTATTATAATTAAGCAATACGTCCAGAGAGAGTGTGGTATATGGTCAATTTACCATGGATAAGGTCTGTTCTTATTCACCATGCAACGTGGAGAGCCTGGATACATCCCTTATCTGTGGTATAATGGCCCTATAACACAAACCCCAGAGGTGCCTTGTTGCTATTATAAACAGGTTACCAATGTAATTAGAAAAGTAAGTAAGCTGTTTTGCGTCATACCCATGGTATATTGTCTCATATACCAAGGCTTTCAGCCAATCAGCATCCAGGGCTCAAACGATCCAGTTTATAATAGTGTGTGTGTGTGTGTCAGTCTTAAATTGCAGTACATTTTGTATCATGTACAAATGTAAACCTTTTGCTATTTTAGTCCCAAATGTTGAATGTTTGTTTGTGTGAACTTTTTGGCTAGCTAAAAAATAAACCTCAATTGATAGAGAGTACAACTCCTTCTTTGGCACCTCTAACATAACTCTAGAAATGTATCTAATTAGAATTTTTACTGATTAACATGTAGTAGAATCTATTTAAAAAATGTATGACAAAGCAATTAATTACAATGTCTAGGCACTCATGTTTGCATTTTGGCTACTGTTTTTCAGTTAGAATCTGTTTTCTATGAAAGAAAAATGTGATTGTTTGGTACGTGGTTTAAAGTAAGTCTTCCAAAAAATAACTATCCATTCTTTCCAGATTTCTATGAAATATGACTTATAATTAATAACAATATGAGTGAAATAGTTTTCCTTCCAAAGGTTTTTAATTAAGTTTGTTAAAAAGCAGCTTTTCTGTGAATGGTGTGGGCGTACCACAAATTCAGAATGGTGTGGGCGTATATGGTCATTACACATTTTAATGCGAGTAGACCACTGATTGGCCAGAACATCATGTTCTACGAGGAAATAGCAGGCATTTTTTTGAACGGTCTCTTTGAGATAAGGTTTTTAAGGAGATTTTTTCTCCAATTTGTGCTTTTTCTACAAATACGAGTATAGGATSCGTCCTGACCTTGAAGCTTCAAGGACTGAGCAAAAGCTGGCCAAAAACGAAAGATGCCATTAGCATTTGATCTTTTTTCAAATACAGTGAATGTTCAGCTAATTCCATTAGACCTATTTAGTCACATTTCATAAGGCATATTTAGTCACATTTCATTAGACCTATTTAGTTACATTTCATAAGGCATATTTAGTTACATTTCATTAGGCCTATTTAGTTACAAACTATATGCCTTACATTTTACCTCACAAAAGAAGGTCTACCTGCACAAACCAGCAGAAGCCCAATACTGATAGGAGAGGTGTGTCACGTTCCTGACCTGTTTTCCGTTGTTTTTGTATTTTGTTTAGTATGGTCAGGGCGTGAGTTGGGGTGGGCATTTTATGTTATGTGTTTCTATGTTGGGTTCATGTTAACTAGCCTGATATGGTTCTCAATCAGGGACAGGTGTTTTACGTTTCCTCTGATTGAGAACCATATTTAGGTAGGCTGTTCTCACTGTTTGTTTGTGGGTGATTGTTGCTGTGTCTGTTACACCACATGGTACTGTCTCGTCTRGTTCATTTCGTTCATTCCTGTTCGTGCGTTCTTCATTTTATGTAGTTCTCATGTTCAGGTCTGTTTTACGTCGTTTGTTGTTTTGTAATTATCAAGTGTATTTTCGTGTCAGTGTTCGTCTTGTCAATTAAATTCATCATGTNCAGATTCCAAAGTGAGAAGATGGATGTTCAGGTGTCAAGACAATGCTATGCTACCAGATTTTTGCTCTTTCTTTTTCAAACTAGTCACAACACAAGCATATAAATGGATGATTTAGTTATTGGAATGATTATGTTCTGAAATAATGTTTTGGGAACATGTATTATAATTAAGCAATACGTCCAGAGAGAGTGTGGTATATGGTCAATTTACCATGGATAAGGTCTGTTCTTATTCACCATGCAACGTGGAGAGCCTGGATACATCCCTTATCTGTGGTATAATGGCCCTATAACACAAACCCCAGAGGTGCCTTGTTGCTATTATAAACAGGTTACCAATGTAATTAGAAAAGTAAGTAAGCTGTTTTGCGTCATACCCATGGTATATTGTCTCATATACCAAGGCTTTCAGCCAATCAGCATCCAGGGCTCAAACGATCCAGTTTATAATAGTGTGTGTGTGTGTGTCAGTCTTAAATTGCAGTACATTTTGTATCATGTACAAATGTAAACCTTTTGCTATTTTAGTCCCAAATGTTGAATGTTTGTTTGTGTGAACTTTTTGGCTAGCTAAAAAATAAACCTCAATTGATAGAGAGTACAACTCCTTCTTTGGCACCTCTAACATAACTCTAGAAATGTATCTAATTAGAATTTTTACTGATTAACATGTAGTAGAATCTATTTAAAAAATGTATGACAAAGCAATTAATTACAATGTCTAGGCACTCATGTTTGCATTTTGGCTACTGTTTTTCAGTTAGAATCTGTTTTCTATGAAAGAAAAATGTGATTGTTTGGTACGTGGTTTAAAGTAAGTCTTCCAAAAAATAACTATCCATTCTTTCCAGATTTCTATGAAATATGACTTATAATTAATAACAATATGAGTGAAATAGTTTTCCTTCCAAAGGTTTTTAATTAAGTTTGTTAAAAAGCAGCTTTTCTGTGAATGGTGTGGGCGTACCACAAATTCAGAATGGTGTGGGCGTATATGGTCATTACACATTTTAATGCGAGTAGACCACTGATTGGCCAGAACATCATGTTCTACGAGGAAATAGCAGGCATTTTTTTGAACGGTCTCTTTGAGATAAGGTTTTTAAGGAGATTTTTTCTCCAATTTGTGCTTTTTCTACAAATACGAGTATAGGATSCGTCCTGACCTTGAAGCTTCAAGGACTGAGCAAAAGCTGGCCAAAAACGAAAGATGCCATTAGCATTTGATCTTTTTTCAAATACAGTGAATGTTCAGCTAATTCCATTAGACCTATTTAGTCACATTTCATAAGGCATATTTAGTCACATTTCATTAGACCTATTTAGTTACATTTCATAAGGCATATTTAGTTACATTTCATTAGGCCTATTTAGTTACAAACTATATGCCTTACATTTTACCTCACAAAAGAAGGTCTACCTGCACAAACCAGCAGAAGCCCAATACTGATAGGAGAGGTGTGTCACGTTCCTGACCTGTTTTCCGTTGTTTTTGTATTTTGTTTAGTATGGTCAGGGCGTGAGTTGGGGTGGGCATTTTATGTTATGTGTTTCTATGTTGGGTTCATGTTAACTAGCCTGATATGGTTCTCAATCAGGGACAGGTGTTTTACGTTTCCTCTGATTGAGAACCATATTTAGGTAGGCTGTTCTCACTGTTTGTTTGTGGGTGATTGTTGCTGTGTCTGTTACACCACATGGTACTGTCTCGTCTTGTTCATTTCGTTCATTCCTGTTCGTGCGTTCTTCATTTTATGTAGTTCTCATGTTCAGGTCTGTTTTACGTCGTTTGTTGTTTTGTAATTATCAAGTGTATTTTCGTGTCAGTGTTCGTCTTGTCAATTAAATTCATCATGTATTCATCACCCGCTGCGCCTTGGTCCACTCTCTCACCAAAAGATGACCGTTACAAGGTGGCCCTCATATTCTCCTCACAAGATACTGAATGTTTTGGGCCAGTGTTGTCGCAAAATACATTTTATACATGGACCAAAAACACACTTCAAAATTGTTAGTAGTTACCACAACCAATTCTCGTTAGCAGTGACCACGACTAACGTTATGTACTACAGTGGTACTTGTGGTTACATTTACAGTGGTACTCTGAAAGCACTGAATATACCATTTGTCAGTTGAGGGCTGGATTCAATCCGTATTGCGGATGTATCGCAGAAGAGCCGTGTTAAAAAAAAAATCCGATTGAGACGATATATGCATAGTTTATTGATAAATATGACCAAATTCAGCCCTAATTCACAGGTGGATTTTTGCAATGATTCCAAAAGGGAGACAACAAGCCACACTAAGCCACTCTTTCTTGATTGCATTCCAGGGAGATAGTATACATTAATAGCAAGGGTTTTATTGTGAAATTAAGGAGACCGTTTTGAATAAGTTTCAGTATTTAATTAAATGAAAATTGCAATAGCAATACAAGTGGCTTTAAAGACTGCCATTCCATCCAGACAGTTGTGTATGAAAATAATGTAAAGCTAAGCTATGACAGCGTGTTCATATGAAAGAAATGAACATAACATGTATGCTCAGACCTGTGACCAGGGCAATCGTGGGTGAATGGTATCTCATTTGCATAGCTTCAATTTCTTACAGGCAACCCTTGCATCCACATCACTGACAAGTGCATCAATCAGTTGTTCTTTGAATTTCTTGACCAGTTTCTTGCAGATGCCTTTGAGCTTCCCCAAGCTGCGACAAATAGAGTCCAGTTTAGCAGCTATGTTATCCTGCAAGTAAAATGTAGAGAGATATATCACTTACAGACAATGTGTTAGTTTGTGTCATTGGTGATACATAACATTGTGAGAATTGCAGAGATATAGCAGTATTAAGTGGTTTCTCAATCGTTTCAAMATGACCCTTACTAGGCTTTATTATGGCTATAAAATACTGTACATTGATGAGATTGGTGTGTTTACACTATAAAACTATAAAGTTAATATTTGCATTATATTTATTAAACAGTGTAAAACCTAACTTGAGATTATTCTGTGACTGTAAAAGGGAAGTTGAGCAATCTGTCATCATTACCCTGTTCTTATCACCATTCAGCTTGGCCTTGACCTTGTTGATGATGCGCTTACACGTAAAGCAGGTACCTGTAAAGATAGCTTTGKTCTGAGGGAGAGGGAGACATTTTAGGCAACAAAAATGACCAGGTATTTACTTAAATATGACATGGCAAAATGGTATTACCAAATAATGCCATAAAACTTGATGCACGTTTCTTTCTTTCTTTGGGATTAATTAAAACAAGCACCACTAGGCTTGGTCTGTTTCTGCTCGCTTGACATGCTTGGCATAACAATGGGTAAAAAGGAGTTGGGATGGTAGCACAAACAGACTGGCACTGGTGCTACCATTRTTTTCATGCTACCACATGCAAACCCCAATTTCTTTAGGCTCCCTAGCTAGCACATACCGTTCTGAGAACCATATGTTTCTTAGAGCTTGGTGAGAGCGTTGTTGGCCTGTGGTTATTTTGCAAACAACCTTCCCACAACTTTCTGGGAAATGTGCAGGATAGTTGCTTCTCACAGTCGTCAAATCAATGTCTCTTCCACATTGGTTTAATGTAATCTCATTGAAAACGTTGATTCAACCAGTGTGTGCCCAGTGGGTTAGTTTTGGAACATTCTCCGCACATTAGGGAACTTCACAAAAAAAACATGATTTTCTTGGTATTTCATTACTTTAACATAAGGTTTCCTAAAAGTTCAAACATGGTTACTGGTTTGATATCGGGAATGTTCTCAAATAGTTTAGAGAATATTAAGAAACACTGTTCTTCTGTTGGAATTGTATTACCTTAGCATAAAGTTGCTTTCATGGTTCTATTTATTCATGTTCTCAAATCTTTCAGAGAACGTTAAGAAAACCATAAAACACAACAAAATTTGAACAAATAATTATTTTTTAAAAACATTTACATTCCGTTCTCAGCATCAAAAAAACTATCTCTATCCTCTATCTCATTAAGCATGTTCACTGGGGACAAACTCCCTGCCATCCAGGACCTCTATATCAGGAGGTGTCAGAGAAAGGGACAAATATTTGTCAAAGACTGCAACCAGGCAAGTCATAAACTATTCTCTATGCTACCCCACGGCAATCAGTACCGGAGTGCCAAGTCTATGACCAAAAGGCACCTGAACAGCTTCTACCCTTAAGGCATAAGACTTCTGAAAAGTTAATCAAATGGCTACCCTGACAATTTAAATTTACTTTATTTGTTATGTGTTATTTTATCTAAATTGACTCCGTTGCATTGGCTCTATGCACACTCACTAGACTCAATCTACACACTCACACATACTACACTGACACTCTGACACATACGCACGCACGCACGCACACACGCAAACTCACACATAGACACACTCCCAAATACACTGCTGCTACTCTGTTTATTATATATCCTGATTGCCTAGTRACTTTTACCCCTACCCACATGTACATACTAAATTACTTCACCTACCTCGTACTGCTGTACATTGACTTGGTACTGGTGCTTCCTGTATATAGCCTCGTTATTGTGTTTATTGAGTTACTATTTCCTTTTTTATTTAGCAAATATTACTTTTTAACTCTGCACTGTTGGGAATGCGCTTACATTTCACTGTAAAGTTGTGTTGGCTGTGCCCACTAATTGGCCACACCTGATCTTAATGAGTGCTTGTTTCCTTTGAAATGGAGTCTATTTTAATAGATGAAAATGTACAGCTTTGTATACATATAAATAACATGTCATTATAGCTCCATCCTGGTGGCTCATTGGACTAATTCCATGGAAAGAAATGCCATGTTACAATTAAACAATAAGGCACCGTGGAGGTTTGGTATATGGGCAGTATACGATGGTCAAGAGCTGTTCTTAACACGACGCAACGCGGAGTGCCTGTACACAGCCCTTAGCCGTGGTATATTGGCCATATACCACAAACACCGAGGTGCCTTATTGCAATTACAAATTGGTTACAAACGTAATTAGAGCAGTATAAAATAAATGTTATGACGTACACGTGGAATGCGGTCTGATATACCACGGCTATCAGCCAATCAGCATTCAGGGCTCGAATCACCCAGTTTATAATGAAAATAGCAGTGTTATTAAAAGTCTTATTGAAACATTTAGTGAAAGTTAAGGAAATCATTAAAAAAAAAATATATATATATAATGCCCCTTCTCAAAGCAGTAATATAACCTCCCAGAAAAACCTTAAAGGAACCAGAATAAAACGTTCTCAGAACCTCCCTGCAACCTAAAAATAAATGTTCCCAGAACAGACAAAATGTTCCTTTCTGTTCTCAGAATGTAAAAAAAATATATGTTTTACTGATCAGGAAAAATATGGCTTTTTTCCCACAATGTTCTCACACCTTCCAAGGAACAAAATGTGCTAGCTGGGTATTGTGTAGGGCAGTGTTTCTCAACTACAGTCCTTGAGTATCCCCAATAGTACAAATTATTTTGTAGACCTGGACAAGCATATCTGATTCAACTTATTAACTAGTCATCAAGCCCTCAATGAGTTGAATCAGGTATATTTGTCCGGGGCTACAACAAAAATGTTTTCTGTTGGGGGTACTCACTAATACAATAGAATGAAAAGTCTCCAACTCTACCGCGGTATGGTTGTCATCTCTTTCCATTAGGTAGTTCCCCCACATGTCCTCCTCCTCTCTCAGACTCCCCCCACCTTGAGACTTGAAGGACTGAGCAAAGGCTACCCCCCCCGCCAAAACAAGAGGATTATATTAGCATTGTCATTTTATGATATTTTTGAAAAGCAGTGAATTCTTTACAATAGCTACATTTAGATTCAATCACTTTTTGACAGCACCACTTTTTGATTTGAACGATTCCTTCCGTATTTGTCCYTTGTAGAAGTGCTCAGGAAGTGACTTTTTAGACCTGAATGTCCAAACATTAAAGAGATAAAGGTGCTCAAAGTTCTCCCATTTTGCATCCCCCTCCATACCATCAGACATCCATGTCTTCATCACTGGGAAATGTAGGTAAAATGTAAGGTATATACTGTAGTTCGTAACTAAATAGGCCTAATGAAATGTAACTAAATAGGCCTAATGAAATGGTTGAGATTAATATAATTTATAAGCTTGCAAAAGTCAAATATTTTATCATTTCTGTGGATTTTGTTTTTTAAATATAAAGTTTTAATTTTGTACCTTTTAATATCATTAATCTCAAAATGCGTAAACTTCAATTTTTTTCATGTTCGCAGATGTTGTAGTTTAGACCCTATTTTACATGATATAAGGTATTTGTGTTGTGCCATCCATCGGTTGAGACACATCAGGCTCTTGAAGACAGAGTAGATATCATGTTTTGGCTGATAAATGGTCTAAAATGTGAATCTAATTCAATTTAAACATTCAAATGGTACCACAAAGATGGTTGGAGGTTCACACATCAGAGAATGTTGACTTGAATGTTGTTTTAAGTTATACTCTCAATCCTCCATAGGAAACCTATTAAAATCATAAATGGTACCAACATAGATTTGAACATTTAAGTTGACATTTGGCGGCGGGTGGACCGGCGGTCATCTTTGTGGTAGTAATTAGAAGTAAAAAATGTTATTAAATTAAAATGTTAATGGTTTACTATCTAAATTGCAGTGGTCTGAAGGGATAGGTCCATTTTATGAATTATATTTCTATGATTGAAATGACACCCATACTGTATTCAGAAGCATGTTGTGTCTCAACCGATGGTGGGCACAACACAAAAAAGCTCAGATAATGTGAAGTAGGGTCTAAGCTACAACATATGCAAATATAAAAAGAAATCAGAATTGAAGCATTTGTAGATAATTCACGTTAACAGTTTTCAAAATGACAAATTAAAACAATTATTATTCAATTCATAATAAAATGCTGTAGTTTGACAACACCTGTAAGCGTTTAAATGATATCAAACTCAACCGTTTATCTTTTCCAGTGATGAAGACATGGATGTCTCATGGTATGGTGGGGTATGCAAAATAGGTTAACTTTGAGCACCGTTTGTCTCTTGAATGTTTTGGAACTCAGGTCCAAAATGTTACTTTCTGACCACGTCTTCCATGGGCAAACATGTATGGAATTATAAAATAGACTTACCCTAAAGCTGGATTTATTATATATTTCTGACATTTCACCCATATTTCACAAAAGAAGTTCCACGTATTTACCTGCACAAACCAGCAGAATACCCATATTGACAACCCTCATCTTCTTCTCAGTCAAAAGGTAGAATGGATAATAAAGCAACTGTTGTAAGCCAGTGTAGTTAACTTGGTCTTCGTTGGAGAGCACATTTTATTTTATACGCATTGACTCTGGCTTGATTGGTTGCCGTTGCAGAGGGGAAGGAGCGTGGTTGGCAAGGTTCAGGGTTTGGATCTGAGCCCGAGAAAGGGGGGTGGGGGGTAGTGTTGTCATTTAAAGTATTTCATACATTGCCGTTGAAACACTATCACTCTTCAAAGCTGACTTCCTTCCTTTTTCGCTAGCAACACAAAAACTACAGATAACTGCCAAAATAAAGGAAACACCAGTGTCTTAATAGGGTGTTGGTCTACCACAAGCCATAACAATTCACCTTGGCATAGATTCTACAAGTTTCTGGAATTCTATTGGAGGGATGTAACTCCTTTCTTCCACAATAAATTCCATAATTTGATGTTATGTTGAAGGTGGTAGAAAACGCTGTCTCAGGCACCGCTCCAGAATCTCCCATAAGTTTTCAATTGGGTTGAGATCTGGTGACTGAGACGACCATGGCATATGGTTTACATTATTTTCATGCTCATCAAACCATTCAGTGACCACTCTTGCCCTGTGGATAGTGGCATTGTCATCCTATGAGGGCATAGCCATGGTCCCGTGTGGCTCAGTTGGTAGAGCATGGCGCTTGCAACGCCAGGGTTGTGGGTTCATTCCCCACGGGGGGACCAGGATGAATATGTATGAACTTTCCAATTTGTAAGTCGCTCTGGATAAGAGCGTCTGCTAAATGACTTAAATGTAAATGTAGCCAAAATAATGGCCTGTCTAGCATTATTATGACCCTAAGCATGATGGGATGTAATTGCTTAATTAACTCAGGAACCATGTGTGGAAGCACCCGCTTTCAATATTCTTGTATCTATCCCTCATTTGCTCAATTGTTTCCATTATTTTCGCAGTTACCTGTATATGCATCATCCTGACTTGTGGCAACTCATTGTGCGGCCTATAACTCTCACAACCTAGAGCCACCAGATTTTCTAAACGTGTACACAATTGACAAGCCCACTTACATTTTCTTTGATAGAAGTGCTCTCCTGACCATGCTAATGTATGATATTGAAATTAAATGGAATGCTGTCTCTCCCCAATGTTTCAAGTTTTAATGTCACAATGTACAGTCGAATGCCTTTCTTGCAAGCTCTAAACCCAACAATGCAGTAATCAATAACAATGTTATACTAAAAGTAACAAGCTAGAACAAAAACACACAAGATATAAAAATAAGAAATAAGAAGAGCATGATTTTTTATTTTTTTTATTTCACCTTTATTTAACCAGGTAGGCTAGTTGAGAACAAGTTCTCATTTGCAACTGCGACCTGGCCAAGATAAAGCATAGCAGTGTGAACAGACAACACAGAGTTACACATGGAGTAAACAATAAACAAGTCAATAACATGGTAGAAAAAAGGAGAATCTATATACAATGTGTGCAAAAGGCATGAGGTAGGCAATAACTCGAATAATTACAATTTAGCAGATTAACACTGGAGTGATAAATCATCAGATGATCATGTGCAAGAAGAGATACTGGTGTGCAAAAGAGCAGAAAAGTAAATAAATAAAAGCAGTGTGGGGGGTGAGGTAGGTAAATTGGGTGGGTAGTTTACAGATGGACTATGTACAGCTGCAGCGATCGGTTAGCTGCTCG